>NC_134358.1:12103893-12106323 GCF_048569485.1 Anomaloglossus baeobatrachus | reverse complement strand
AGAGGAGCATGAAACCCCGCCACACCGGCCCCGGAGGAGACGCCCTGCAAGAGAGGAGAGGAGCATGAAACCCCGCCACACCGGCCCTGGAGGAGACGCCCTGCAAAAGAGGAGAGGAGCATGAAAACCCCGCCACACCGGCCCCGGAGGAGACGCCCTGAAAGAGAGGAGAGGAGCATGAAACCCCGCCACACCGGCCCCGGAGGAGACGCCCTGCAAGAGAGGAGAGGAACATGAAACCCCGCCACACCGGCCCCGGAGGAGACGCCCTGCAAGAGAGGAGAGGAGCATGAAACCCCGCCACACCGGCCCCGGAGGAGACGCCCTGCAAGAGAGGAGAGGAGCATGAAACCCTGCCACACCGGCCCCGGAGGAGACGCCCTGCAAGAGAGGAGAGGAGCATGAAACCCCGCCACACCGGCCCCGGAGGAGACACCCTGCAAGAGGAGAGGAGCATGAAACCCCGCCACACCGGCCCCGGAGGAGACGCCCTGCAAGAGAGGAGAGGAGCATGAAACCCCGCCACACCGGCCCCGGAGGAGACGCCCTGCAAGAGAGGAGAGGAGCATGAAACCCCGCCACACCGGCCCCGGAGGAGACGCCCTGCAAGAGAGGAGAGGAGCATGAAACCCAGCCACACCGTCCCCGGAGGAGACGCCCTGCAAGAGAGGAGAGGAGCATGAAACCCCGCCACACCGGCCCCGGAGGAGACGCCCTGCAAGAGGAGAGGAGCATGAAACCCCGCCACACCGGCCCCGGAGGAGACGCCCTGCAAGAGAGGAGAGGAGCATGAAACCCCGCCACACCGGCCCCGGAGGAGACGCCCTGCAAGAGAGGAGAGGAGCATGAAACCCCGCCACACCGGCCCCGGAGGAGACGCCCTGCAAGAGAGAAGAGGAGCATGAAACCCCGCCACACCGGCCCCGGAGGAGACGCCCTGCAAGAGAGGAGAGGAGCATGAAACCCCGCCACACCGGCCCCGGAGGAGACGCCCTGCAAGAGAGGAGAGGAGCATGAAACCCCGTCACACCGGCCCCGGAGGAGACGCCCTGCAAGAGAGGAGAGGAGCATGAAAACCCCGCCACACCGGCCCCGGAGGAGACGCCCTGAAAGAGAGGAGAGGAGCATGAAACCCCGCCACACCGGCCCCGGAGGAGACGCCCTGCAAGAGAGGAGAGGAGCATGAAAACCCCGCCACACCGGCCCCGGAGGAGACGCCCTGAAAGAGAGGAGAGGAGCATGAAACCCCGCCACACCGGCCCCGGAGGAGACGCCCTGCAAGAGAGGAGAGGAGCATGAAACCCCGCCACACCGGCCCCGGAGGAGACGCCCTGCAAGAGAGGAGAGGAGCATGAAACCCCGCCACACCGGCCCCGGAGGAGACGCCCTGCAAGAGAGGAGAGGAGCATGAAACCCCGCCACACCGGCCCCGGAGGAGACGCCCTGCAAGAGAGGAGAGGAGCATGAAACCCCGCCACACCGGCCCCGGAGGAGACACCCTGCAAGAGAGGAGAGGAGCATGAAACCCCGCCACACCGGCCCCGGAGGAGACGCCCTGCAAGAGAGGAGAGGAGCATGAAACCCCGCCACACCGGCCCCGGAGGAGACACCCTGCAAGAGGAGAGGAGCATGAAACCCCGCCACACCGGCCCCGGAGGAGACACCCTGCAAGAGGAGAGGAGCATGAAACCCCGCCACACCGGCCCCGGAGGAGACGCCCTGCAAGAGAGGAGAGGAGCATGAAAACCCGCCACACCGGCCCCGGAGGAGACGCCCTGCAAGAGAGGAGAGGAGCATGAAAACCCGCCACACCGGCCCCGGAGGAGACGCCCTGAAAGAGAGGAGAGGGGCATGAAACCCCGCCACACCGGCCCCGGAGGAGACGCCCTGCAAGAGAGGAGAGGAGCATGAAACCCCGCCACACCGGCCCCGGAGGAGACGCCCTGCAAGAGAGGAGAGGAGCATGAAACCCCGCCACACCGGCCCCGGAGGAGACGCCCTGAAAGAGAGGAGAGGAGCATGAAACCCCGCCACACCGGCCCCGGAGGAGACGCCCTGCAAGAGAGGAGAGGAGCATGAAACCCCGCCACACCGGCCCCGGAGGAGACGCCCTGCAAGAGAGGAGAGGAGCATGAAACCCCGCCACACCGGCCCCGGAGGAGACGCCCTGCAAGAGAGGAGCATGAAACCCCGCCACACCGGCCCCGGAGGAGACGCCCTGCAAGAGAGGAGAGGAGCATGAAACCCCGCCACACCGGCCCCGGAGGAGACGCCCTGCAAGAGAGGAGAAGAGCATGAAACCCCGCCACACCGGCCCCGGAGGAGACGCCCTGCAAGAGAGGAGAGGAGCATGAAACCCCGCCACACCGGCCCCGGAGGAGATGCCCTGCAAGAGAGGAGAGGAGAGGAGAGGAGCATGAAACCCCACCA
>NC_134358.1:11892038-12103793 GCF_048569485.1 Anomaloglossus baeobatrachus | reverse complement strand
TAGTGAGGTCTCTCTAGTGGTGGCTGTATAAATCTGTATGTAGTGAGCTCCCCCTAGTGGTGGCTGTATAAATCTGTATGTAGTGACCTCCCTCTAGTGGTGGCTATATAAATCTGTATGTAGTAAGCTCCCCCTAGTGGTGGCTGTATAAATCTGTATGTAGTGAGCTCCCTCTAGTAGTGACTGTATAAATCTGTATGTAGTGAGCTCCCCCTAGTAATGACTGTATAAATCTGTATGTAGTGAGCTCCCTCTAGTGGTGACTGTATAAATCTGTATGTAGTGAGCGCCCTCTAGTGGTGGCTGTATAAATCTGTATGTAGTGAGCTCCCCCTAGTGGTGACTGTATTTATCTGTATGTAGTAAGCTCCCCCTAGTGGTGGCTGTATAAATCTGTATGTAGTGAGCTCCCTCTAGTGGTGGATGTATAAATCTGTATGTAGTGAGCTCCCCCTAGTGGTGGCTGTATAAATCTGTATGTAGTGACCTCCCTCTAGTGGTGACTGTATAAATCTGTATGTAGTGAGCTCCCCCTAGTGGTGACTATATAAATCTGTATGTAGTAAGCTCCCCCTAGTGGTGGCTGTATAAATCTGTATGTAGTGAGCTCCCCCTAGTGGTGGCTGTATAAATCTGTATGTAGTGAGGTCTCTCTAGTGGTGGATGTATAAATCTGTATGTAGTGAGCTCCCTCTAGTGGTGACTGTATAGATCTGTATGTAGTGAGCTCCCTCTAGTGGTGTCTGTATAAATCTGTATGTAGTTAGCTCCCTCTAGTGGTGACTGTATAAATCTGTATGTAGTGATCTCCCTCTAGTGGTGGCTGTATAAATCTGTATGTAGTGATCTCCCCCTAGTGATGACTGTATAAATCTGTATGTAGTGAGCTCCCTCTAGTGGTGACTGTATAAATCTGTATGTAGTGAGCTCCCTCTAGTGGTGACTGCATAGATCTGTATGTAGTGAGCTCCCTCTAGTGGTGTCTGTATAAATCTGTATGTAGGGAGCTCTCTCTAGTGGTGGCTGTATAAATCTGTATGTAGTGATCTCCCTCTAGTGGTGGCTGTATAAATCTGTATGTAGTGATCTCCCCCTAGTGATGAGTGTATAAATCTGTATGTAGTGAGCTCCCTCTAGTGGTGACTGTATAAATCTGTATGTAGTGAGCTCCCTCTAGTGGTGGCTGTATAAATCTGTATGTAGTGATCTCCCTCTAGTGGTGGCTGTATAAATCTGTATGTAGTGAGCTCCCTCTACTGGTGGCTGGATAAATCTGTATGTAGTGAGCTCCCTCTAGTGGTGACTGTATAAATCTGTATGTAGTGAGCTCCCTCTAGTGGTGGCTGTATAAATCTGTATGTAGTGAGCTCCCTCTAGTGGTGACTGTATAAATCTGTATGTAGTGACCTCCCCCTAGTGGTGGCTGTATACATCTGTATGTAGTGAGCTCCTTCTAGTGGTGGCTGTATAAATCTGTATGTAGTGAGCTCCCTCTAGTGGTGGCTGTATAAATCTGTATGTACTGAGCTCCCTCTAGTGGTGACTGTATAAATCTGTATGTAGTGACCTCCCTCTAGTGGTGACTGTATAAATCTGTATGTAGTGAGCTCCCTCTAGTGGTGACTGTATAAATCTGTATGTAGTGAGCTCCCTCTAGTGGTGACTGTATAAATCTGTATGTAGTGAGCTCTCTCTAGTGGTGGCTGTATAAATCTGTATGTAGTGAGCTCCCTCTAGTGGTGACTGTATAAATCTGTATGTAGTGAGCTCCCTCTAGTGGTGACTGTATAAATCTGTATGTAGTGAGCTCCCTCTAGTGGTGACTGTATGAATCTGTATGTAGTGAGCTCCCTCTTGTGGTGGCTGTATAAATCTGTATGTAGTGAGCTCCCTCTAGTGGTGGCTGTATAAATCTGTATGTACTGAGCTCCCTCTAGTGGTGACTGTATAAATCTGTATGTAGTGAGCTCCCTCTAGTGGTGACTGTATAAATCTGTATGTAGTGAGCTCCCTCTAGTGGTGACTGTATAAATCTGTATGTAGTGAGCTCCCTCTAGTGGTGACTGTATAAATCTGTATGTAGTGAGCTCTCTCTAGTGGTGGCTGTATAAATCTGTATGTAGTAAACTCCCTCTAGTGGAGGCTGTATAAATCTGTATGTAGTGAGCTCCCTCTAGTGGTGGATGTATAAATCTGTATGTAGTGAGCTCCCTCTAGTGGTGACTGTATAAATCTGTATGTAGTGAGCTCCCTCTAGTGGTGACTGTATAAATCTGTATGTAGTGAGCTTCCTCCAGTGGTGGCTGTATAAATCTGTATGTAGTGAGCTCCCTCTAGTGGTGACTGTATAAATCTATATGTAGTGAGCTCCCTCTAGTGGTGGATCTATAAATCTGTATGTAGTGAGCTCCCTCTAGTGGTGACTGTATAAATCTGTATGTAGTGAGCTCCCTCTGGTGGTGGCTGTATAACTCTGTATTTAGTGAGCTCCCTCTAGTGGTGGCTGTATAGATCTGTATGTAGTGAGCTCCCTCTAGTGGTGGCTGTATAAATCTATATGTAGTGAGCTCTCTCTAGTGGTGGATGTATAAATCTGTATGTAGTGAGCTCCCTCTAGTGGTGACTGTATAAATCTATATGTAGTGAGCTCTCTCTAGTGGTGGATGTATAAATCTGTATGTAGTGAGCTCCCTCTAGTGGTGACTGTATAAATCTGTATGTAGTGAGCTCCCTCTAGTGGTGGCTGTATAAATCTGTATGTAGTGAGCTCCCTCTAGTGATGTCTGTATAAATCTGTATGTAGTGAGCTCCCTCTAGTGGTGGCTGTATAAATCTGTATGTAGTGAGCTTCCTCTAGTGGTGGCTGTATAAATCTGTATGTAGTGAGCTCCCTCTAGTGGTGGCTGTATAAATCTGTATGTAGTGAGCTCCCTCTAGTGGTGGCTGTATAAATCTGTATGTAGTGACCTCCCTCTAGTGGTGGCTGTATAAATCTGTATGTAGTGAGCTCCCTCTAGTGGAGGCTGTATAAATCTGTATGTAGTGAGCTCCCTCTAGTGGTGACTGTATAAATCTGTATGTAGTGAGCTCCCTCTAGTGTTGGCTGTATAAATCTGTATGTAGTGAGCGCCCGCTAGTAGTGGCTGTATAAATCTGTATGTAGTGAGCTCCCTCTAGTGGTGGCTGTATAAATCTGTATGTAGTGGGCTCCCCCTAGTGGTGGCTGTATAAACCTGTATGTAGTGAGCTCCCTCTAGTGTTGGCTGTATAAATCTGTATGTAGTGAGCTCCCCCTAGTAGTGGCTGTATAAATCTGTATGTAGTGAGCTCCCTCTAGTGGTGGCTGTATAAATCTGTATGTAGTGAGCTCCCCTTAGTGGTGGCTGTATAAATCTGTATGTAGTGAGCTCCCCCTAGTGGTGGCTGTATAAATCTGTATGTAGTAAGCTACCCCTAGTGGTGGCTGTATAAATATGTATGTAGTGAGCTCCCCCTAGTGGTGGCTGTATAAATCTGTATGTAGTGAGGTCTCTCTAGTGGTGGATGTATAAATCTGTATGTAGTGAGCTCCCTCTAGTGGTGACTGTATAAATCTGTATGTAGTGAGCTCCCTCTAGTGGTGGCTGTATAAATCTGTATGTAGTGAGCTCCCCCCTAGTGGTGGCTATATAAATCTGTATGTAGTAAGCTCCCCCTAGTGGTGGCTGTATAAATCTGTATGTAGTGAGGTCCCTCTAGTGGTGGCTGTATAAATCTGTATGTAGTGAGCTCCCTCTAGTGGTGACTGTATAAATCTGTATGTAGTGAGCTCCCTCTAGTGGTGGCTGTATAAATCTGTATGTAGTGAGCTCCCCCTAGTGGTGGCTATATAAATCTGTATGTAGTAAGCTCCCCCTAGTGGTGGCTGTATAAATCTGTATGTAGTGAGCTCCCCCTACTGGTGGCTGTATAAATCTGTATGTAGTGAGGTCTCTCTAGTGGTGGCTGTATAAATCTGTATGTAGTGAGCTCCCCCTAGTGGTGGCTGTATAAATCTGTATGTAGTGACCTCCCTCTAGTGGTGACTGTATAAATCTGTATGTAGTGAGCTCCCCCTAGTGGTGGCTATATAAATCTGTATGTAGTAAGCTCCCCCTAGTGGTGACTGTATAAATCTGTATGTAGTGAGCTCCCTCTAGTAGTGACTGTATAAATCTGTATGTAGTGAGCTCCCCCTAGTAATGACTGTATAAATCTGTATGTACTGAGCTCCCTCTAGTGGTGACTGTATAAATCTCTATGTAGTGAGCTCCCTCTAGTGGTGGCTGTATAAATCTGTATGTAGTGAGCTCCCCCTAGTGGTGACTGTATTTATCTGTATGTAGTAAGCTCCCCCTAGTGGTGGCTGTATAAATCTGTATGTAGTGAGCTCCCCCTAGTGGTGGCTGTATAAATCTGTATGTAGTGACCTCCCTCTAGTGGTGACTGTATAAATCTGTATGTAGTGAGCTCCCCCTAGTGGTGACTATATAAATCTGTATATAGTAAGCTCCCCCTAGTAGTGGCTGTATAAATCTGTATGTAGTGAGCTTCCCCTAGTGGTGGCTCACTACATACATACATATATATATATATATATACATGGCTGTATAAATCTGGATGTAGTGAGGCCTCTCTAGTGGTGGATGTATAAATCTGTATGTAGTGAGCTCCCTCTAGTGGTGACTGTATAAATCTGTATGTAGTGAGCTCCCTCTAGTGGTGACTGTATAGATCTGTATGTAGTGAGCTCCCTCTAGTGGTGTCTGTATAAATCTGTATGTAGGGAGCTCCCTCTAGTGGTGACTGTATAGATCTGTATGTAGTGAGCTCCCTCTAGTGGTGACTGTATAAATCTGTATGTAGTGAGCTCCCTTTAGTGGTGGCTGTATAAATCTGTATGTAGTGATCTCCCTCTAGTGGTGGCTGTATAAATCTGTATGTAGTGATCTCCCCTCCCCTAGTGATGACTGTATAAATCTGTATGTAGTGAACTCCCTCTAGTGGGGACTGTATAAATCTGTATGTAGTGATCTCCCCCTAGTGATGACTGTATAATCCTGTATGTAGTAAGCTCCCCCTAGTGGTGACTGTATAAATCTGTATGTAGTGAGCTCCCTCTAGTGGTGGCTGTATAAATCTGTATGTAGTGAGCTCCCTCTAGTGGTGGCTGTATAAATCTGTATGTAGTGAGCTCCCTCTAGTGGTGACTGTATAAATCTGTATGTAGTGAACTCCCTCTAGTGGGGACTGTATAAATCTGTATGTAGTGAGCTCCCTCTAGTGGTGACTGTATAAATCTGTATGTAGTGAGCTCCCTCTAGTGGTGGCTGTATAAATCTGTATGTAGTGATCTCCCTCTAGTGGTGGCTGTATAAATCTGTATGTAGTGAGCTCCCTCTACTGGTGACTGTATAAATCTGTATGTAGTGACCTCCCTCTAGTGGTGGCTGCATATATCTGTATGTAGTGAGCTCCCTCTAGTGGTGACTGTATAAATCTGTATGTAGTGAGCTCCCTCTAGTGGTGACTGTATAAATCTGTATGTAGTGACCTCCCCCTAGTGGTGGCTGTATACATCTGTATGTAGTGAGCTCCTTCTAGTGGTGGCTGTATAAATCTGTATGTACTGAGCTCCCTCTAGTGGTGACTGTATGAATCTGTATGTAGTGACCTCCCTCTAGTGGTGACTGTATAAATCTGTATGTAGTGAGCTCCCTCTAGTGGTGACTGTATAAATCTGTATGTAGTGAGCTCCCTCTAGTGGTGACTGTATAAATCTGTATGTAGTGAGCTCTCTCTAGTGGTGGCTGTATAAATCTGTATGTAGTAAACTCCCTCTAGTGGTGACTGTATAAATCTGTATGTAGTGAGCTCCCTCTAGTGGAGGCTGTATAAATCTGTATGTAGTGAGCTCCCTCTAGTGGTGACTGTATAAATCTGTATGTAGTGAGCTCCCTCTAGTGGTGACTGTATGAATCTGTATGTAGTGAGCTCCCACTTGTGGTGGCTGTATAAATCTGTATGTAGTGAGGTCCCTCTAGTGGTGGCTGTATAAATCTGTATGTACTGAGCTCCCTCTAGTGGTGACTGTATAAATCTGTATGTAGTGACCTCCCTCTAGTGGTGACTGTATAAATCTGTATGTAGTGAGCTCCCTCTAGTGGTGACTGTATAAATCTGTATGTAGTGAGCTCCCTCTAGTGGTGACTGTATAAATCTGTATGTAGTGAGCTCTCTCTAGTGGTGGCTGTATAAATCTGTATGTAGTGAACTCCCTCTAGTGGAGGCTGTATAAATCTGTATGTAGTGAGCTCCCTCTAGTGGTGGATGTATAAATCTGTATGTAGTGAGCTCTCTCTAGTGGTGGATGTATAAATCTGTATGTAGTGAGCTCCCTCTAGTGGTGACTGTATAAATCTGTATGTAGTGAGCTCCCTCTAGTGGTGGCTGTATAAATCTGTATGTAGTGAGCTCCCTCTAGTGGTGGCTGTATAAATCTATATGTAGTGAGCTCCTCTAGTGGTGGCTGTATAAATCTGTATGTAGTGAGCTCCCTCTAGTGGTGACTGTATAAATCTGTATGTAGTGAGCTCCCTCTAGTGGTGGATGTATAAATCTGTATGTAGTGAGCTCTCTCTAGTGGTGGCTGTATAAATCTGTATGTAGTGAACTCCCTCTAGTGGTGACTGTATAAATCTGTATGTAGTGAGCTCCCTCTAGTGATGGCTGTATAAATCTGTATGTAGTGAGCTCCCTCTAGTGGTGGCTGTATAAATCTGTATGTAGTGAGCTCCCTCTAGTGGTGGCTGTATAAATCTGTAGGTAGTGAGCTCTCTCTAGTGGTGTCTGTATAAATCTGTATGTAGTGAGCTCTCTCTAGTGGTGACTGTATAAATCTGTATGTAGTGAGCTCCCTCTAGTGGTGGCTGTATAAATCTGTATGTAGTGAGCTCCCTCTAGTGGTGGCTGTATAAATCTGTATGTAGTGAGCTCCCTCTAGTGGTGGCTGTAAAAATCTGTATGTAGTGAGCTCCCTCTAGTGGTGACTGTATAAATCTGTATGTAGTGAGCTCCCTCTAGTGGTGGATGTATAAATCTGTATGTAGTGAGCTCCCTCTAGTGGTGACTGTATAAATCTGTATGTAGTGAGCTCCCTCTAGTGGTGGATGTATAAATCTGTATGTAGTGAGCTCCCTCTAGTGGTGAATGTATAAATCTGTATGTAGTGAGCTCCCTCTAGTGGTGACTGTATGAATCTGTATGTAGTGAGCTCCCACTTGTGGTGGCTGTATAAATCTGTATGTAGTGAGCTCCCTCTAGTGGTGGCTGTATAAATCTGTATGTACTGAGCTCCCTCTAGTGGTGACTGTATAAATCTGTATGTAGTGACCTCCCTCTAGTGGTGACTGTATAAATCTGTATGTAGTGAGCTCCCTCTAGTGGTGACTGTATAAATCTGTATGTAGTGAGCTCCCTCTAGTGGTGACTGTATAAATCTGTATGTAGTGAGCTCTCTCTAGTGGTGGCTGTATAAATCTGTATGTAGTGAACTCCCTCTAGTGGAGGCTGTATAAATCTGTATGTAGAGAGCTCCCTCTAGTGGTGGCTGTATAAATCTGTATGTAGTGAGCTCCCTCTAGTGGTGGATGTATAAATCTGTATGTAGTGAGCTCTCTCTAGTGGTGGATGTATAAATCTGTATGTAGTGAGCTCCCTCTAGTGGTGACTGTATAAATCTGTATGTAGTGAGCTCCCTCTAGTGGTGGCTGTATAAATCTGTATGTAGTGAGCTCCCTCTAGTGGTGGCTGTATAAATCTATATGTAGTGAGCTCCTCTAGTGGTGGCAGTATAAATCTGTATGTAGTGAGCTCCCTCTAGTGGTGACTGTATAAATCTGTATGTAGTGAGCTCCCTCTAGTGGTGGATGTATAAATCTGTATGTAGTGAGCTCCCTCTAGTGGTGGCTGTATAAATCTGTATGTAGTGAGCTCCCTCTAGTGGTGGCTGTATAAATCTGTATGTAGTGAGCTCCCTCTAGTGGTGGCTGTATAAATCTGTAGGTAGTGAGCTCTCTCTAGTGGTGTCTGTATAAATCTGTATGTAGTGAGCTCTCTCTAGTGGTGACTGTATAAATCTGTATATAGTGAGCTCCCCCTAGTGGTGTCTGTATAAATCTCTATATAGTGAGCTCCCTCTAGTGGTGGCTGTATAAATCTGTATGTAGTGAGCTCCCTCTAGTGGTGGATGTATAAATCTGTATGTAGTGAGCTCCCTCTAGTGGTGAGTGTAAAAATCTGTATGTAGTGAGCTCCCTCTAGCGGTGACTGTATAAATCTGTATGTAGTGAGCTCCCTCTAGTGGTGGATGTATAAATCTGTATGTAGTGAGCTCCCTCTAGTGGTGACTGTATAAATCTGTATGTAGTGAGCTCCCTCTAGTGGTGGATGTATAAATCTGTATGTAGTGAGCTCCCTCTAGTGGTGACTGTACAAATCTGTGTGTAATGAGCTCCCCCTAGTGGTGACTGTATAAATCTGTGTGTAGTGAGCTCCCTCTAGTGGTGGCTGTATAAATCTGTATGTAGTGAGCTCCCTCTAGTGGTGGCTGTATAAATCTGTATGTAGTGAGCTCCCTCTAGTGGTGGCTGTATAAATCTGTATGTAGTGAGCTCCCTCTAGTGGTGGATGTATAAATCTGTATGTAGTGAGCTTCCTCTAGTGGTGAGTGTATAAATCTGTATGTAGTGAGCTCCCTCTAGTGGTGACTGTATAAATCTGTATGTAGTGAGCTCCCTCTAGTGGAGGCTGTATAAATCTGTATGTAGTGAGCTCCCTCTAGTGGTGTCTGTATAAATCTGTATGTAGTGAGCTCCCTCTAGTGGTGGCTGTATAAATCTGTATGTAGTGAGCTCCTCTAGTGGTGGCTGTATACATCTGTATGTAGTGACCTCCCTCTAGTGGTGTCTGTATAAATCTGTATGTAATGAGCTTCCTCTAGTGGTGGCTGTATAAATCTGTATGTAGTGAGCTCCCTCTAGTGGTGGCTGTATAAATCTGTATGTAGTGAGCTCCTCTAGTGGTGGCTGTATACATCTGTATGTAGTGACCTCCCTCTAGTGGTGTCTGTATAAATCTGTATGTAGTGAGCTCCCTCTAGTGGTGGATGTATAAATCTGTATGTAGTGAGCTCCCTCTAGTGGTGGCTGTATAAATCTGTATATAGTGAGCTCCCTCTAGTGGTGGATGTATAAATCTGTATGTAGTGAGCTCCCTCTAGTGGTGTCTGTATAAATCTGTATGTAGTGAGCTCCCTCTAGTGGTGGATGTATAAATCTGTATGTAGTGAGCTCCCTCTAGTGGTGGCTGTATAAATCTGTATGTAGTGAGCTCCCTCTAATAGTGGCTGTATAAATCTGTATGTAGTGAGCTCACTCTAGTGGTGGATGTATAAATCTGTATGTAGTGAGCTCCCTCTAGTGGTGACTGTATAAATCTGTATGTAGTGAGCTCCCTCTAGTGGTGGCTGTATACATCTGTATGTAGTGACCTCCCTCTAGTGGTGACTGTATAAATCTGTATGTAGTGAGCTCCCTCTAGTGGTGGCTGTATAAATCTGTATGTAGTGAGTTCCCTCTAGTGGTGGCTGTATAAATCTGTATGTAGTGAGTTCCCTCTAGTGGTGGCTGTATACATCTGTATGTAGTGAGCTCCCTCTAGTGGTGGCTGTATACATCTGTATGTAGTGACCTCCCTCTAGTGGTGACTGTATAAATCTGTATGTAGTGAGCTCCCTCTAGTGGTGGCTGTATAAATCTGTATGTAGTGAGCTCCCTCTAGTGGTGGCTGTATACATCTGTATGTAGTGAGCTCCCTCTAGTGGTGACTGTATAAATCTGTACGTAGTGAGCTCCCTCTAATGGTGGCTGTATAAATCTGTATGTAGTGAGTTCCCTCTAGTGGTGACTGTATAAATATGTATGTAGTGAGCTCCCTCTAGTGGTGGATGTATAAATCTGTATGTAGTGAGCTCCCTCTAGTGGTGACTGTATAAATCTGTATGTAGTGAGCTGACTCTAGTGGTGGCTGTATACATCTGTATGTATTGACCTCCCTCTAGTGGTGACTGTATAAATCTGTATGTAGTGAGCTCCCTCTAGTGGTGGCTGTATAAATCTGTATGTAGTGAGTTCCCTCTAGTGGTGGCTGTATAAATCTGTATGTAGTGAGTTCCCTCTAGTGGTGGCTGTATACATCTGTATGTAGTGAGCTCCCTCTAGTGGTGGCTGTATACATCTGTATGTAGTGACCTCCCTCTAGTGGTGACTGTATAAATCTGTATGTAGTGAGCTCCCTCTAGTGGTGGCTGTATAAATCTGTATGTAGTGAGTTCCCTCTAGTGGTGGCTGTATAAATCTGTATGTAGTGAGTTCCCTCTAGTGGTGGCTGTATACATCTGTATGTAGTGAGCTCCCTCTAGTGGTGACTGTATAAATCTGTACGTAGTGAGCTCCCTCTAATGGTGGCTGTATAAATCTGTATGTAGTGAGTTCCCTCTAGTGGTGACTGTATAAATCTGTATGTAGTGAGCTCCCTCTAGTGGTGAGTGTATAAATCTGTATGTAGTGAGCTCTCTCTAGTGGTGGCTGTATAAATCTGTATGTAGTGAGTTCCCTCTAGTGGTGGCTGTATAAATCTGTATGTAGTGAGCTCCCTCTAGTGGTGGATGTGTAAATCTGTATGTAGTGAGCTCCCCCTAGTGGTGGCTGTTTAAATCTGTATGTAGTGAGCTCCCTCTAATGGTGGCTGTATAAATCTGTGTGTAGTGAGCTCCCTCTAGTGGTGGAAGTATAAATCTGTATGTAGTGAGCTCCCCCTAGTGGTGACTGTATAAATCTGTATGTAGTGACCTCCCTCTAGTGGTGGCTGCATATATCTGTATGTAGTGAGCTCCCTCTAGTGGTGGCTGTATAAATCTGTATGTAGTGACCTCCCTCTAGTAGTGGCTGCATATATCTGTATGTAGTGAGCTCCCTCTAGTGGAGGCTGTATAAATCTGTATGTAGTGAGCCCCCTCTAGTGGTGACTGTATAAATCTGTATGTAGTGAGCTCCCTCTAGTGTTGGCTGTATAAATCTGTATGTAGTGAGCTCCCTCTAGTGGTGGCTGTATAAATCTGTAGGTAGTGAGCTCTCTCTAGTGGTGTCTGTATAAATCTGTATGTAGTGAGCTCTCTCTAGTGGTGACTGTATAAATCTGTATATAGTGAGCTCCCCCTAGTGGTGTCTGTATAAATCTCTATATAGTGAGCTCCCTCTAGTGGTGGCTGTATAAATCTGTATGTAGTGAGCTCCCTCTAGTGGTGGATGTATAAATCTGTATGTAGTGAGCTCCCTCTAGTGGTGAGTGTAAAAATCTGTATGTAGTGAGCTCCCTCTAGCGGTGACTGTATAAATCTGTATGTAGTGAGCTCCCTCTAGTGGTGGATGTATAAATCTGTATGTAGTGAGCTCCCTCTAGTGGTGACTGTATAAATCTGTATGTAGTGAGCTCCCTCTAGTGGTGGATGTATAAATCTGTATGTAGTGAGCTCCCTCTAGTGGTGACTGTACAAATCTGTGTGTAATGAGCTCCCCCTAGTGGTGACTGTATAAATCTGTGTGTAGTGAGCTCCCTCTAGTGGTGGCTGTATAAATCTGTATGTAGTGAGCTCCCTCTAGTGGTGGCTGTATAAATCTGTATGTAGTGAGCTCCCTCTAGTGGTGGCTGTATAAATCTGTATGTAGTGAGCTCCCTCTAGTGGTGGATGTATAAATCTGTATGTAGTGAGCTTCCTCTAGTGGTGAGTGTATAAATCTGTATGTAGTGAGCTCCCTCTAGTGGTGACTGTATAAATCTGTATGTAGTGAGCTCCCTCTAGTGGAGGCTGTATAAATCTGTATGTAGTGAGCTCCCTCTAGTGGTGTCTGTATAAATCTGTATGTAGTGAGCTCCCTCTAGTGGTGGCTGTATAAATCTGTATGTAGTGAGCTCCTCTAGTGGTGGCTGTATACATCTGTATGTAGTGACCTCCCTCTAGTGGTGTCTGTATAAATCTGTATGTAATGAGCTTCCTCTAGTGGTGGCTGTATAAATCTGTATGTAGTGAGCTCCCTCTAGTGGTGGCTGTATAAATCTGTATGTAGTGAGCTCCTCTAGTGGTGGCTGTATACATCTGTATGTAGTGACCTCCCTCTAGTGGTGTCTGTATAAATCTGTATGTAGTGAGCTCCCTCTAGTGGTGGATGTATAAATCTGTATGTAGTGAGCTCCCTCTAGTGGTGGCTGTATAAATCTGTATATAGTGAGCTCCCTCTAGTGGTGGATGTATAAATCTGTATGTAGTGAGCTCCCTCTAGTGGTGTCTGTATAAATCTGTATGTAGTGAGCTCCCTCTAGTGGTGGATGTATAAATCTGTATGTAGTGAGCTCCCTCTAGTGGTGGCTGTATAAATCTGTATGTAGTGAGCTCCCTCTAATAGTGGCTGTATAAATCTGTATGTAGTGAGCTCACTCTAGTGGTGGATGTATAAATCTGTATGTAGTGAGCTCCCTCTAGTGGTGACTGTATAAATCTGTATGTAGTGAGCTCCCTCTAGTGGTGGCTGTATACATCTGTATGTAGTGACCTCCCTCTAGTGGTGACTGTATAAATCTGTATGTAGTGAGCTCCCTCTAGTGGTGGCTGTATAAATCTGTATGTAGTGAGTTCCCTCTAGTGGTGGCTGTATAAATCTGTATGTAGTGAGTTCCCTCTAGTGGTGGCTGTATACATCTGTATGTAGTGAGCTCCCTCTAGTGGTGGCTGTATACATCTGTATGTAGTGACCTCCCTCTAGTGGTGACTGTATAAATCTGTATGTAGTGAGCTCCCTCTAGTGGTGGCTGTATAAATCTGTATGTAGTGAGCTCCCTCTAGTGGTGGCTGAATACATCTGTATGTAGTGAGCTCCCTCTAGTGGTGACTGTATAAATCTGTACGTAGTGAGCTCCCTCTAATGGTGGCTGTATAAATCTGTATGTAGTGAGTTCCCTCTAGTGGTGACTGTATAAATCTGTATGTAGTGAGCTCCCTCTAGTGGTGGATGTATAAATCTGTATGTAGTGAGCTCCCTCTAGTGGTGACTGTATAAATCTGTATGTAGTGAGCTGACTCTAGTGGTGGCTGTATACATCTGTATGTATTGACCTCCCTCTAGTGGTGACTGTATAAATCTGTATGTAGTGAGCTCCCTCTAGTGGTGGCTGTATAAATCTGTATGTAGTGAGTTCCCTCTAGTGGTGGCTGTATAAATCTGTATGTAGTGAGTTCCCTCTAGTGGTGGCTGTATACATCTGTATGTAGTGAGCTCCCTCTAGTGGTGGCTGTATACATCTGTATGTAGTGACCTCCCTCTAGTGGTGACTGTATAAATCTGTATGTAGTGAGCTCCCTCTAGTGGTGGCTGTATAAATCTGTATGTAGTGAGTTCCCTCTAGTGGTGGCTGTATAAATCTGTATGTAGTGAGTTCCCTCTAGTGGTGGCTGTATACATCTGTATGTAGTGAGCTCCCTCTAGTGGTGACTGTATAAATCTGTACGTAGTGAGCTCCCTCTAATGGTGGCTGTATAAATCTGTATGTAGTGAGTTCCCTCTAGTGGTGACTGTATAAATCTGTATGTAGTGAGCTCCCTCTAGTGGTGAGTGTATAAATCTGTATGTAGTGAGCTCTCTCTAGTGGTGGCTGTATAAATCTGTATGTAGTGAGTTCCCTCTAGTGGTGGCTGTATAAATCTGTATGTAGTGAGCTCCCTCTAGTGGTGGATGTGTAAATCTGTATGTAGTGAGCTCCCCCTAGTGGTGGCTGTATAAATCTGTATGTAGTTAGCTCCCTCTAGTGGTGGCTGTATAAATCTGTATGTAGTGAGCTCCCTCTAATGGTGGCTGTATAAATCTGTGTGTAGTGAGCTCCCTCTAGTGGTGGAAGTATAAATCTGTATGTAGTGAGCTCCCCCTAGTGGTGACTGTATAAATCTGTATGTAGTGACCTCCCTCTAGTGGTGGCTGCATATATCTGTATGTAGTGAGCTCCCTCTAGTGGTGGCTGTATAAATCTGTATGTAGTGACCTCCCTCTAGTAGTGGCTGCATATATCTGTATGTAGTGAGCTCCCTCTAGTGGAGGCTGTATAAATCTGTATGTAGTGAGCCCCCTCTAGTGGTGACTGTATAAATCTGTATGTAGTGAGCTCCCTCTAGTGTTGGCTGTATAAATCTGTATGTAGTGAGCTCCCTCTAGTGGTGGCTGTATAAATCTGTATGTAGTGACCTCCCTCTAGTGTTGGCTGTATAAATCTGTATGTAGTGAGCTCCCTCTAGTGGTGGCTGTATAAATCTGTATGTAGTGAGTTCCCTCTAGTGGTGGCTGTATACATCTGTATGTAGTGAGCTCCCTCTAGTGGTGACTGTATAAATCTGTACGTAGTGAGCTCCCTCTAATGGTGGCTGTATAAATCTGTATGTAGTGAGTTCCCTCTAGTGGTGACTGTATAAATCTGTATGTAGTGAGCTCCCTCTAGTGGTGGTTGTATAAATCTGTATGTAGTGACCTCCCTCTAGTGGTGGCTGTATAAATCTGTATGTAGTGAGTTCCCTCTAGTGGTGGCTGTATACATCTGTATGTAGTGAGCTCCCTCTAGTGGTGACTGTATAAATCTGTACGTAGTGAGCTCCCTCTAATGGTGGCTGTATAAATCTGTATGTAGTGAGTTCCCTCTAGTGGTGACTGTATAAATCTGTATGTAGTGAATTCCCTCTAGTGGTGGCTGTATACATCTGTATGTAGTGAGCTCCCTCTAGTGGTGACTGTATAAATCTGTACGTAGTGAGCTCCCTCTAATGGTGGCTGTATAAATCTGTATGTAGTGAGTTCCCTCTAGTGGTGACTGTATAAATCTGTATGTAGTGAGCTCCCTCTAGTGGTGGCTGTATAAATCTATGTGTAGTGAGCTCCCTCTAGTGGTGGAAGTATAAATCTGTATGTAGTGAGCCCCCCCTAGTGGTGACTGTATAAATCTGTATGTAGTGACCTCCCTCTAGTGGTGGCTGCATATATCTGTATGTAGTGAGCTCCCTCTAGTGGTGACTGTATAAATCTGTATGTAGTGAGCTCCCTCTAGTGGTGACTGTATAAATCTGTATGTAGTGAGTTCCCTCTAGTGGTGATTGTATAATCTGTATGTAGTGAGTTCCCTCTAGTGGTGGCTGTATAAATCTGTATGTAGTGAGCTCCCTCTAGTGGTGGCTGTATAAATCTGTATGTAGTGAGCTCCCTCTAGTGGTGGCTGTATAAATCTGTATGTAGTGAGCTCCCTCTAGTGGTGGCTGTATAAATCTGTATGCAGTGAGCTCCCTCTAGTGGTGGTTGTATAAATCTGTATGTAGTGAGCTCTCTCTAGTGGTGGCTGTATAAATCTGTATGTAGTGAGCTCCCTCTAGTGGTGGCTGTATAAATCTGTATGTAGTGAGCTCCCTCTAGTGGTGGCTGCATATATCTGTATGTAGTGAGCTCCCTCTAGTGGTGACTGTATAAATCTGTATGTAGTGACCTCCCTCTAGTGGTGGCTGCATATATCTGTATGTAGTGACTCCCTCTAGTGGTGACTGTATAAATCTGTATGTAGTGAGCTCCCTCTAGTGGTGACTGTATAAATCTGTATGTAGTGAGTTCCCTCTAGTGGTGATTGTATAATCTGTATGTAGTGAGTTCCCTCTAGTGGTGGCTGTATAAATCTGTATGTAGTGAGCTCCCTCTAGTGGTGGCTGTATAAATCTGTATGTAGTGACCTCCCTCTAGTGGTGACTGTATAAATCTGTATGTAGTGAGCTCTCTCTAGTGGTGGCTGTATAAATCTGTATGTAGTGAGCTCCCTCCAGTGGTGACTGTATAAATCTGTATGTAGTGAGCTCCCTCTAATGGTGGCTGTATAAATCTGTATGTAGTGAGTTCCCTCTAGTGGTGACTGTATAAATCTGTATGTAGTGAGTTCCCTCTAGTGGTGGCTGTATAAATCTGTATGTAGTGAGCTCCCTCTAATGGTGGCTGTATAAATCTGTGTGTAGTGAGCTCCCTCTAGTGGTGGAAGTATAAATCTGTATGTAGTGAGCCCCCCCTAGTGGTGACTGTATAAATCTGTATGTAGTGACCTCCCTCTAGTGGTGACTGTATAAATCTGTATGTAGTGAGCTCCCTCTAGTGGTGGCTGTATAAATCTGTATGTAGTGAGCTCCCTCTAGTGGTGGCTGTATAAATCTGTATGTAGTGAGCTCCCTCTAGTGGTGACTGTATATATCTGTATGTAGTGAGCTCCTTCTAGTAGTGGCTGTATAAATCTGTATGTAGTGAGCTCCCTCTAGTGGTGGATGTATAAATCTGTATGTAGTGAGCTCCCTCTAGTGGTGGCTGTATAAATCTGTATGTAGTGAGCTCCCTCTAGTGGTGACTGTATAAATCTGTATGTAGTGAGCTCCCTCTAGTGGTGATTGTATAATCTGTATGTAGTGAGTTCCCTCTAGTGGTGGCTGTATAAATCTGTATGTAGTGAGCTCCCTCTAGTGGTGGCTGTATAAATCTGTATGTAGTGAGTTCCCTCTAGTGGTGGCTGTATAAATCTGTATGTAGTGAGCTCCTTCTAGTAGTGGCTGTATAAATCTGTATGTAGTGAGCTCCCTCTAGTGGTGGATGTATAAATCTGTATGTAGTGAGCTCCCTCTAGTGGTGGCTGTATAAATCTGTATGTAGTGAGCTCCCTCTAGTGGTGACTGTATAAATCTGTATGTAGTGAGTTCCCTCTAGTGGTGATTGTATAATCTGTATGTAGTGAGTTCCCTCTAGTGGTGGCTGTATAAATCTGTATGTAGTGAGCTCCCTCTAGTGGTGGCTGTATAAATCTGTATGTAGTGAGCTCCCTCTAGTGTTGGCTGTATAAATCTGTATGTAGTGACCTCCCTCTAGTGGTGGCTGTATAAATCTGTATGTAGTGAGCTCCCTCTAGTGATGGCTGTATAAATCTGTATGTAATGAGCTCCCTCTAGTGTTGGCTGTATAAATCTGTATGTAGTGACCTCCCTCTAGTGGTGGCTGTATAAATCTGTATGTAGTGAGCTTCCTCTAGAGGTGGTTGTATAAATCTGTATGTAGTGAGCTCCCTCTAGTGGTGGCTGTATAAATCTGTATGTAGTGAGCTCCCTCTAGTGGTGGCTGTATAAATCTGTATGTAGTGCGCTCCCTCTAGTGGTGGCTGTATAAATCTGTATGTAGTGAGCTCCCTCAAGTGGTGGCTGTATAAATCTGTATGTAGTGAGCTCCCTCTAGTGGTGGCTGCATATATCTGTATGTAGTGAGCTCCCTCTAGTGGAGGCTGTATAAATCTGTATGTAGTGAGCTCCCTCTAGTGGTGACTGTATAAATCTGTATGTAGTGAGCTCCCTCAAGTGGTGGCTGTATAAATCTGTATGTAGTGAGCTCCCTCTAGTGGTGGCTGCATATATCTGTATGTAGTGAGCTCCCTCTAGTGGTGGCTGTATAAATCTGTATGTAGTGAGCTCCCTCTAGTGGTGGCTGTATAAATCTGTATGTAGTGAGCTCCCTCTAGTGGTGGCTGTATAAATCTGTATGTAGTGAGCTCCCTCTAGTGGTGGCTGTATAAATCTGTATGTAGTGACCTCCCTCTAGTGGTGGCTGTATATATCTGTATGTAGTGAGCTCCCTCTAGTGGTGGCTGTATAAATCTGTATGTAGTGAGCTTCCTCTAGTGGTGGCTGTATAAATCTGTATGTAGTGAGCTCCCTCTAGTGGTGGCTGTATATATCTGTATGTAGTGAGCTCCCTCTAGTGGTGGCTGTATAAATCTGTATGTAGTGAGCTCCCTCTAGTGGTGGCTGTATATATCTGTATGTAGTGAGCTCCCTCTAGTGGTGGCTGTATAAATCTGTATGTAGTGAGCTTCCTCTAGTGGTGGCTGTATAAATCTGTATGTAGTGAGTTCCCTCTAGTGGTGGCTGTATAAAGCTGTATGTAGTGAGCTCCCTCTAGTGATTGCTGTATAAATCTGTATGTAGTGAGCTCCCTCTAGTGGTGGCTGTATATATCTGTATGTAGTGATCTCCCTCTAGTGGTGACTGTATAAATCTGTATGTAGTGAGTTCCCTCTAGTGGTGGCTGTATAAATCTGTATGTAGTGAGCTCCCCCTAGTGGTGGCTGTATAAATCTGTATGTAGTGAGCTCCCTCTAGTGGTGGCTGTATAAATCTGTATGTAGTGAGCTCCCTCTAGTGGTGGCTGTATATATCTGTATGTAGTGAGCTCCCTCTAGTGGTGGCTGTATAAATCTGTATGTAGTGAGCTCCCTCCAGTGGTGACTGTATAAATCTGTATATAGTGAGCTCCCTCTAGTGGTGGCTGTATAAATCTGTATGTAGTGAGCTCCCTCTAGTGGTGGCTGTATATATCTGTATGTAGTGAGCTCCCTCTAGTGGTGACTGTATAAATCTGTATGTAGTGAGCTCCCTCTAGTGGTGACTGTATAAATCTGTATATAGTGAGCTCCCTCTAGTGGTGGCTGTATAAATCTGTATGTAGTGAGCTCCCTCTAGTGGTGACTGTATAAATCTGTATGTAGTGAGCTCCCTCTAGTGGTGACTGTATAAATCTGTATGTAGTGAGCTCCCTCTAGTGGTGGCTGTATAAAGCTGTATGTAGTGAGCTCCCTCTACTGGTGACTGTATAAATCTGTATGTAGTGAGCTCCCTCTAGTGGTGGCTGTATAAAGCTGTATGTAGTGAGCTCCCTCTACTGGTGACTGTATAAATCTGTATGTAGTGAGCTCCCTCTAGTGGTGACTGTATAAATCTGTATGTAGTGAGCTCCCTCTAGTGGTGGCTGTATAAATCTGTATGTAGTGAGCTCCCTCTAGTGGTGGCTGTATAATTCTGTATGTAGTGAGTTCCCTCTAGTGGTGGCTGTATAAATCTGTATGTAGTGAGCTCCCTCTAGTGGTGGCTGTATAAATCTGTATGTAGTGAGCTCCCTCTAGTGGTGACTGTATAAATCTGTATGTAGTGAGCTCCCTCTAGTGGTGGCTGTATAAATCTGTATGTAGTGAGCTCCCTCTAGTGGTGACTGTATAAATCTGTATGTAGTGAGCTCCCTCTAGTGGTGGCTGTATAAATCTGTATGTAGTGAGCTCCCTCTAGTGGTGGCTGTATAATTCTGTATGTAGTGAGTTCCCTCTAGTGGTGGCTGTATAAATCTGTATGTAGTGGCTTCCTCTAGTGGTGGCTGTATAAATCTGTATGAAGTGAGCTCCCTCTAGTGGTGACTGTATAAATCTGTATGTAGTGAGTTCCCTCTAGTGGTGACTGTATATATCTGTATGTAGTGAGCTCCCTCTAGTGGTGACTGTATAAATCTGTATGTAGTGAGCTTCCTCTAGAGGTGGTTGTATAAATCTGTATGTAGTGAGCTCCCTCTAGTGGTGGCTGTATAAATCTGTATGTAGTGAGTTCCCTCTAGTGGTGACTGTATATATCTGTATGTAGTGAGTTCCCTCTAGTGGTGACTGTATAAATCTGTATGTAGTGAGCTTCCTCTAGAGGTGGTTGTATAAATCTGTATGTAGTGAGCTCCCTCTAGTGGTGTCTGTATAAATCTGTATGTAGTGAGCTCCCTCTAGTGGTGGCTGTATAAATCTGTATGTAGTGAGCTTCCTCTAGAGGTGGTTGTATAAATCTGTATGTAGTGAGCTCCCTCTAGTGGTGGCTGTATAAATCTGTATGTAGTGAGCTCCCTCTAGTGGTGGCTGTATACATCTGTATGTAGTGAGCTCCCTCTAGTGGTGACTGTATAAATCTGTATGTAGTGAGCTCTTTCTAGTGGTGGCTGTATAAATCTGTATGTAGTGAGCTCCCTCTAGTGGTGACTGTATAAATCTGTATGTAGTGAGCTTCCTCTAGTGGTGGCTGTATAAATCTGTATGTAGTGAGCTTCCTCTAGAGGTGGTTGTATAAATCTGTATGTAGTGAGCTCCCTCTAGAGGTGGATGTATAAATCTGTATGTAGTGTGGTCCCTCTAGTGGTGGCTGTATAAATCTGTATGTAGTGAGCTCCCTCTAGTGATGTCTGTATAAATCTGTATGTAGTGAGCTCCCCCTAGTGGTGGCTGTATAAATCTGTATGTAGTGAGCTCCCTCTAGTGGTGGCTGTATAAATCTGTATGTAGTGAGCTCCCTCTAGTGGTGGCTGTATAAATCTGTATGTAGTGAGCTCTCTCTAGTGGTGGCTGTATAAATCTGTATGTAGTGAGCTCCCTCTAGTGATGTCTGTATAAATCTGTATGTAGTGAGCTCCCTCTAGTGGTGGATATATAAATCTGTATGTAGTGAGCTCCCTCTAGTGGTGGCTGTATAAATCTGTATGTAATGAGCTCCCTCTAGTGATGTCTGTATAAATCTGTATGTAGTGAGCTCCCTCTAGTGGTGACTGTATAAATCTGTATGTAGTGAGCTCCCTCTAGTGATGTCTGTATAAATCTGTATGTAGTGAGCTCCCTCTAGTGGTGGATGTATAAATCTGTATGTAGTGAGCTCCCTCTAGTGATGTCTGTATAAATCTGTATGTAGTGAGCTCCCTCTAGTGGTGGATGTATAAATCTGTATGTAGTGAGCTCCCTCTAGTGGTGGCTGTATAAATCTGTATGTAATGAGCTCCCTCTAGTGGTGGATGTATAAATCTGTATGTAGTGAGCTCCCTCTAGTGGTGGCTGTATAAATCTGTATGTAGTGAGCTCCCTCTAGTGGTGACTGTATAAATCTGTATGTAGTGAGCTCCCTCTAGTGGTGGCTGTATAAATCTGTATGTAGTGAGCTCCCTCTAGTGATGTCTGTATAAATCTGTATGTAGTGAGCTCCCTCTAGTGGTGGCTGTATAAATCTGTATGTAGTGAGCTCCCTCTAGTGGTGACTGTATAAATCTGTATGTAGTGAGCTCCCTCTAGTGGTGGCTGTATAAATCTGTATGTAGTGAGCGCCCTCTAATGGTGGCTGTATAAATCTGTATGTAGTAAGCTCCCTCTAGTGGTGGCTGTATAAATCTGTATGTAGTGAGCTCCCTCTAGTGGTGGCTGTATAAAGCTGTATGTAGTGAGCTCCCTCTACTGGTGACTGTATAAATCTGTATGTAGTGAGCTCCCTCTAGTGGTGGCTGTATAAATCTGTATGTAGTGAGCTCCCTCTAGTAGTGAATGTATAAATCTGTATGTAGTGAGCTCTCTCTAGTGGTGGCTGTATAAATCTGTATGTAGTGAGCTCTCTCTAGTGGTGGATGTATAAATCTGTATGTAGTGAGCTCCCTCTAGTGGTGGATGTATAAATCTGTATGTAGTGAGCTCCCTCTAGTGGTGACTGTATAAATCTGTATGTAGTGAGCTCCCTCTAGTGATGACTGTATAAATCTGTATGTAGTGAGCTCTCTAGTGGTGGATGTATAAATCTGTATGTAGTGAGCTCCCTCTAGTGGTGTCTGTATAAATCTGTATGTAGTGAGCTCCCTCTAGTGGTGTCTGTATAAATCTGTATGTAGTGAGCTCCCTCTAGTGGTGGCTGTATAAATCTGTATGTAGTGAGCTTCCTCTAGAGGTGGTTGTATAAATCTGTATGTAGTGAGCTCCCTCTAGTGGTGACTGTATAAATCTGTATGTAGTGAGCTCCCTCTAGTGGTGGCTGTATAGATCTGTATGTAGTGAGCTCCCTCTAGTGGTGGCTGTATAAATCTGTATGTAGTGAGCTCCCTCTAGTGGTGGCTGTATAAATCTGTATGTAGTGAGCTCCCTCTAGTGGTGGCTGTATAAATCTGTATGTAGTGAGGTCCCTCTAGTGGTGGCTGTATACATCTGTATGTAGTGAGCTCCCTCTAGTGGTGGCTGTATACATCTGTATGTAGTGAGCTCCCTGTAGTGGTGGCTGTATAAATCTGTATGTAGTGAGCTCTCTCTAGTGGTGGCTGTATAAATCTGTATGTAGTGAGCTCCCTCTAGTGATGGCTGTATAAATCTGTATGTAGTGAGCTCCCTCTAGTGGTGGCTGTATAAATCTGTATGTAGTGACCTCCCTCTAGTGGTGACTGTATAAATCTGTATGTAGTGAGTTCCCTCTAGTGGTGGATGTATAAATCTGTATGTAGTGAGCTCCCTCTAGTGATGGCTGTATAAATCTGTATGTAGTGAGCTCCCTCTAGTGATGGCTGTATAAATCTGTATGTAGTGAGTTCCCTCTAGTGGTGGATGTATAAATCTGTACGTAGTGAGCTCCCTCTAGTGATGGCTGTATAAATCTGTATGTAGTGAGCTCCCTCTAGTGGTGACTGTATAAATCTGTATGTAGTGAGCTCCCTCTAGTGGTGGCTGTATAAATCTGTATGTAGTGAGCTCCCTCTAGTGGTGGCTGTATAAATCTGTATGTAGTGAGCTCCCTCTAGTGGTGGCTGTATAAATCTGTATGTAGTGAGGTCCCTCTAGTGGTGGCTGTATACATCTGTATGTAGTGAGCTCCCTCTAGTGGTGGCTGTATACATCTGTATGTAGTGAGCTCCCTCTAGTGGTGGCTGTATAAATCTGTATGTAGTGAGCTCCCTCTAGTGGTGGCTGTATAAATCTGTATGTAGTGAGCTCCCTCTAGTGATGGCTGTATTAATCTGTATGTAGTGAGCTCCCTCTAGTGGTGGCTGTATAAATCTGTATGTAGTGAGCTCCCTCTAGTGGTGGCTGTATAAATCTGTATGTAGTGAGCTCCCTCTAGTGGTGGCTGTATAAATCTGTATGTAGTGAGCTCCCTCTAGTGGTGGTTGTATAAATCTGTATGTAGTGAGCTCCCTCTAGTGATGGCTGTATAAATCTGTATGTAGTGAGCTCCCTCTAGTAGTGACTGTATACATCTGTATGTAGTGAGCTCCCTCTAGTGGTGGCTGTATAAATCTGTATGTAATGAGCTCCCTCTAGTGGTGACTGTATATATCTGTATGTAGTGAGCTCTCTCTAGTGGTGGCTGTATAAATCTGTATGTAGTGAGCTCCCTCTAGTGGTGGCTGTATAAATCTGTATGTAGTGAGCTCCCTCTAGTGGTGGCTGTATAAATCTGTATGTAGGGAGCTCCCTCTAGTGGTGGCTGTATAAATCTGTATGTAGTGAGCTCCCCCTAGTGGTGGCTGTATAAATCTGTATGTAGTGAGCTCCCTCTAGTGGTGGCTGTATAAATCTGTATGTAGTGAGCTCCTCTAGTGGTGACTGTATAAATCTGTATGTAGTGAGCTCCCTCTAGTGGTGGCTGTATAAATCTGTATGTAGTGAGCTCCCTCTAGTGGTGACTGTATAAATCTGTATGTAGTGAGCTCCCTCTAGTGGTGGCTGTATAAATCTGTATGTAGTGAGCTCCCTCTAGTGGTGGCTGTATAAATCTGTATGTAGTGAGCTCCCTCTAGTGGTGGCTGTATAAATCTGTATGTAGTGAGCTCCCTCTAGTGGTGGCTGTATAAATCTGTATGTAGTGAGCTCCCTCTAGTGGTGACTGTATAAATCTGTATGTAGTGAGCTCCCTCTAGTGGTGGCTGTATAAATCTGTATGTAATGAGCTCCCTCTAGTGGTGGCTGTATAAATCTGTATGTAGTGAGCTCCCTCTAGTGGTGACTGTATAAATCTGTATGTAGTGAGCTCCCTGTAGTGGTGGCTGTATAAATCTGTATGTAGTGAGCTCCCTCTAGTGGTGGCTGTATAAATCTGTATGTAGTGAGCTCCCTCTAGTGGTGGCTGTATAAATCTGTATGTAATGAGCTCCCTCTAGTGGTGACTGTATAAATCTGTATGTAGTGAGCTCCCTCTAGTGGTGGCTGTATAAATCTGTATGTAGTGAGCTGCTCCCTCTAGTGGTGGCTGTATAAATCTGTATGTAGTGACCTCCCTCTAGTGGTGGATGTATAAATCTGTATGTAGTGACCTCCCTCTAGTGGTGACTGTATAAATCTGTATGTAGTGAGCTCCCTCTAGTGGTGGCTGTATAAATCTATATGTAGTGAGCTCCCTCTAGTGGTGGCTGTATAAATCTGTATGTAGTGAGCTCCCCCTAGTGGTGACTGTATAATCTGTATGTAGTGAGCTCCCTCTAGTGGTGGATGTATAAATCTGTATGTAGTGAGCTCCCTCTAGTGGTGACTGTATAAATCTGTATGTAGTGAGCTCCCTCTAGTGGTGGCTGTATAAATCTATGTGTAGTGAGCTCCCTCTAGTGGTGGAAGTATAAATCTGTACGTAGTGAGCTCCCTCTAATGGTGGCTGTATAAATCTGTATGTAGTGAGTTCCCTCTAGTGGTGACTGTATAAATCTGTATGTAGTGAGCTCCCTCTAGTGGTGGTTGTATAAATCTGTATGTAGTGACCTCCCTCTAGTGGTGGCTGTATAAATCTGTATGTAGTGAGTTCCCTCTAGTGGTGGCTGTATACATCTGTATGTAGTGAGCTCCCTCTAGTGGTGACTGTATAAATCTGTACGTAGTGAGCTCCCTCTAATGGTGGCTGTATAAATCTGTATGTAGTGAGTTCCCTCTAGTGGTGACTGTATAAATCTGTATGTAGTGAATTCCCTCTAGTGGTGGCTGTATACATCTGTATGTAGTGAGCTCCCTCTAGTGGTGACTGTATAAATCTGTACGTAGTGAGCTCCCTCTAATGGTGGCTGTATAAATCTGTATGTAGTGAGTTCCCTCTAGTGGTGACTGTATAAATCTGTATGTAGTGAGCTCCCTCTAGTGGTGGCTGTATAAATCTATGTGTAGTGAGCTCCCTCTAGTGGTGGAAGTATAAATCTGTATGTAGTGAGCCCCCCCTAGTGGTGACTGTATAAATCTGTATGTAGTGACCTCCCTCTAGTGGTGGCTGCATATATCTGTATGTAGTGAGCTCCCTCTAGTGGTGACTGTATAAATCTGTATGTAGTGAGCTCCCTCTAGTGGTGACTGTATAAATCTGTATGTAGTGAGTTCCCTCTAGTGGTGATTGTATAATCTGTATGTAGTGAGTTCCCTCTAGTGGTGGCTGTATAAATCTGTATGTAGTGAGCTCCCTCTAGTGGTGGCTGTATAAATCTGTATGTAGTGAGCTCCCTCTAGTGGTGGCTGTATAAATCTGTATGTAGTGAGCTCCCTCTAGTGGTGGCTGTATAAATCTGTATGCAGTGAGCTCCCTCTAGTGGTGGTTGTATAAATCTGTATGTAGTGAGCTCTCTCTAGTGGTGGCTGTATAAATCTGTATGTAGTGAGCTCCCTCTAGTGGTGGCTGTATAAATCTGTATGTAGTGAGCTCCCTCTAGTGGTGGCTGCATATATCTGTATGTAGTGAGCTCCCTCTAGTGGTGACTGTATAAATCTGTATGTAGTGACCTCCCTCTAGTGGTGGCTGCATATATCTGTATGTAGTGACTCCCTCTAGTGGTGACTGTATATATCTGTATGTAGTGAGCTCCCTCTAGTGGTGACTGTATAAATCTGTATGTAGTGAGCTCCCTCTAGTGGTGGCTGTATAAATCTGTATGTAGTGAGCTCCCTCTAGTGGTGACTGTATAAATCTGTATGTAGTGAGTTCCCTCTAGTGGTGATTGTATAATCTGTATGTAGTGAGTTCCCTCTAGTGGTGGCTGTATAAATCTGTATGTAGTGAGCTCCCTCTAGTGGTGGCTGTATAAATCTGTATGTAGTGACCTCCCTCTAGTGGTGACTGTATAAATCTGTATGTAGTGAGCTCTCTCTAGTGGTGGCTGTATAAATCTGTATGTAGTGAGCTCCCTCCAGTGGTGACTGTATAAATCTGTATGTAGTGAGCTCCCTCTAATGGTGGCTGTATAAATCTGTATGTAGTGAGTTCCCTCTAGTGGTGACTGTATAAATCTGTATGTAGTGAGTTCCCTCTAGTGGTGGCTGTATAAATCTGTATGTAGTGAGCTCCCTCTAATGGTGGCTGTATAAATCTGTGTGTAGTGAGCTCCCTCTAGTGGTGGAAGTATAAATCTGTATGTAGTGAGCCCCCCCTAGTGGTGACTGTATAAATCTGTATGTAGTGACCTCCCTCTAGTGGTGACTGTATAAATCTGTATGTAGTGAGCTCCCTCTAGTGGTGGCTGTATAAATCTGTATGTAGTGAGCTCCCTCTAGTGGTGGCTGTATAAATCTGTATGTAGTGAGCTCCCTCTAGTGGTGACTGTATATATCTGTATGTAGTGAGCTCCTTCTAGTAGTGGCTGTATAAATCTGTATGTAGTGAGCTCCCTCTAGTGGTGGATGTATAAATCTGTATGTAGTGAGCTCCCTCTAGTGGTGGCTGTATAAATCTGTATGTAGTGAGCTCCCTCTAGTGGTGACTGTATAAATCTGTATGTAGTGAGTTCCCTCTAGTGGTGATTGTATAATCTGTATGTAGTGAGTTCCCTCTAGTGGTGGCTGTATAAATCTGTATGTAGTGAGCTCCCTCTAGTGGTGGCTGTATAAATCTGTATGTAGTGAGCTCCCTCTAGTGTTGGCTGTATAAATCTGTATGTAGTGACCTCCCTCTAGTGGTGGCTGTATAAATCTGTATGTAGTGAGCTTCCTCTAGAGGTGGTTGTATAAATCTGTATGTAGTGAGCTCCCTCTAGTGGTGGCTGTATAAATCTGTATGTAGTGAGCTCCCTCTAGTGGTGGCTGTATAAATCTGTATGTAGTGCGCTCCCTCTAGTGGTGGCTGTATAAATCTGTATGTAGTGAGCTCCCTCAAGTGGTGGCTGTATAAATCTGTATGTAGTGAGCTCCCTCTAGTGGTGGCTGCATATATCTGTATGTAGTGAGCTCCCTCTAGTGGAGGCTGTATAAATCTGTATGTAGTGAGCTCCCTCTAGTGGTGACTGTATAAATCTGTATGTAGTGAGCTCCCTCAAGTGGTGGCTGTATAAATCTGTATGTAGTGAGCTCCCTCTAGTGGTGGCTGCATATATCTGTATGTAGTGAGCTCCCTCTAGTGGTGGCTGTATAAATCTGTATGTAGTGAGCTCCCTCTAGTGGTGGCTGTATAAATCTGTATGTAGTGAGCTCCCTCTAGTGGTGGCTGTATAAATCTGTATGTAGTGAGCTCCCTCTAGTGGTGGCTGTATAAATCTGTATGTAGTGACCTCCCTCTAGTGGTGGCTGTATATATCTGTATGTAGTGAGCTCCCTCTAGTGGTGGCTGTATAAATCTGTATGTAGTGAGCTTCCTCTAGTGGTGGCTGTATAAATCTGTATGTAGTGAGCTCCCTCTAGTGGTGGCTGTATATATCTGTATGTAGTGAGCTCCCTCTAGTGGTGGCTGTATAAATCTGTATGTAGTGAGCTCCCTCTAGTGGTGGCTGTATATATCTGTATGTAGTGAGCTCCCTCTAGTGGTGGCTGTATAAATCTGTATGTAGTGAGCTTCCTCTAGTGGTGGCTGTATAAATCTGTATGTAGTGAGTTCCCTCTAGTGGTGGCTGTATAAAGCTGTATGTAGTGAGCTCCCTCTAGTGATTGCTGTATAAATCTGTATGTAGTGAGCTCCCTCTAGTGGTGGCTGTATATATCTGTATGTAGTGATCTCCCTCTAGTGGTGACTGTATAAATCTGTATGTAGTGAGTTCCCTCTAGTGGTGGCTGTATAAATCTGTATGTAGTGAGCTCCCCCTAGTGGTGGCTGTATAAATCTGTATGTAGTGAGCTCCCTCTAGTGGTGGCTGTATAAATCTGTATGTAGTGAGCTCCCTCTAGTGGTGGCTGTATAAATCTGTATGTAGTGAGCTCCCTCTAGTGGTGACTGTATAAATCTGTATATAGTGAGCTCCCTCTAGTGGTGGCTGTATAAATCTGTATGTAGTGAGCTCCCTCTAGTGGTGGCTGTATATATCTGTATGTAGTGAGCTCCCTCTAGTGGTGACTGTATAAATCTGTATGTAGTGAGCTCCCTCTAGTGGTGACTGTATAAATCTGTATATAGTGAGCTCCCTCTAGTGGTGGCTGTATAAATCTGTATGTAGTGAGCTCCCTCTAGTGGTGACTGTATAAATCTGTATGTAGTGAGCTCCCTCTAGTGGTGACTGTATAAATCTGTATGTAGTGAGCTCCCTCTAGTGGTGGCTGTATAAAGCTGTATGTAGTGAGCTCCCTCTACTGGTGACTGTATAAATCTGTATGTAGTGAGCTCCCTCTAGTGGTGGCTGTATAAAGCTGTATGTAGTGAGCTCCCTCTACTGGTGACTGTATAAATCTGTATGTAGTGAGCTCCCTCTAGTGGTGACTGTATAAATCTGTATGTAGTGAGCTCCCTCTAGTGGTGGCTGTATAAATCTGTATGTAGTGAGCTCCCTCTAGTGGTGGCTGTATAATTCTGTATGTAGTGAGTTCCCTCTAGTGGTGGCTGTATAAATCTGTATGTAGTGAGCTCCCTCTAGTGGTGGCTGTATAAATCTGTATGTAGTGAGCTCCCTCTAGTGGTGACTGTATAAATCTGTATGTAGTGAGCTCCCTCTAGTGGTGGCTGTATAAATCTGTATGTAGTGAGCTCCCTCTAGTGGTGACTGTATAAATCTGTATGTAGTGAGCTCCCTCTAGTGGTGGCTGTATAAATCTGTATGTAGTGAGCTCCCTCTAGTGGTGGCTGTATAATTCTGTATGTAGTGAGTTCCCTCTAGTGGTGGCTGTATAAATCTGTATGTAGTGGCTTCCTCTAGTGGTGGCTGTATAAATCTGTATGAAGTGAGCTCCCTCTAGTGGTGACTGTATAAATCTGTATGTAGTGAGTTCCCTCTAGTGGTGACTGTATATATCTGTATGTAGTGAGCTCCCTCTAGTGGTGACTGTATAAATCTGTATGTAGTGAGCTTCCTCTAGAGGTGGTTGTATAAATCTGTATGTAGTGAGCTCCCTCTAGTGGTGGCTGTATAAATCTGTATGTAGTGAGTTCCCTCTAGTGGTGACTGTATATATCTGTATGTAGTGAGTTCCCTCTAGTGGTGACTGTATAAATCTGTATGTAGTGAGCTCCCTCTAGTGGTGTCTGTATAAATCTGTATGTAGTGAGCTCCCTCTAGTGGTGGCTGTATAAATCTGTATGTAGTGAGCTTCCTCTAGAGGTGGTTGTATAAATCTGTATGTAGTGAGCTCCCTCTAGTGGTGGCTGTATAAATCTGTATGTAGTGAGCTCCCTCTAGTGGTGGCTGTATACATCTGTATGTAGTGAGCTCCCTCTAGTGGTGACTGTATAAATCTGTATGTAGTGAGCTCTTTCTAGTGGTGGCTGTATAAATCTGTATGTAGTGAGCTCCCTCTAGTGGTGTCTGTATAAATCTGTATGTAGTGAGCTCCCTCTAGTGGTGACTGTATAAATCTGTATGTAGTGAGCTCCCTCTAGTGGTGACTGTATAAATCTGTATGTAGTGAGCTTCCTCTAGTGGTGGCTGTATAAATCTGTATGTAGTGAGCTTCCTCTAGAGGTGGTTGTATAAATCTGTATGTAGTGAGCTCCCTCTAGTGGTGGCTGTATAAATCTGTATGTAGTGAGCTCCCTCTAGTGATGTCTGTATAAATCTGTATGTAGTGAGCTCCCCCTAGTGGTGGCTGTATAAATCTGTATGTAGTGAGCTCCCTCTAGTGGTGGCTGTATAAATCTGTATGTAGTGAGCTCCCTCTAGTGGTGGCTGTATAAATCTGTATGTAGTGAGCTCTCTCTAGTGGTGGCTGTATAAATCTGTATGTAGTGAGCTCCCTCTAGTGATGTCTGTATAAATCTGTATGTAGTGAGCTCCCTCTAGTGGTGGATGTATAAATCTGTATGTAGTGAGCTCCCTCTAGTGGTGGCTGTATAAATCTGTATGTAATGAGCTCCCTCTAGTGATGTCTGTATAAATCTGTATGTAGTGAGCTCCCTCTAGTGGTGACTGTATAAATCTGTATGTAGTGAGCTCCCTCTAGTGATGTCTGTATAAATCTGTATGTAGTGAGCTCCCTCTAGTGGTGGATGTATAAATCTGTATGTAGTGAGCTCCCTCTAGTGGTGGCTGTATAAATCTGTATGTAATGAGCTCCCTCTAGTGGTGGATGTATAAATCTGTATGTAGTGAGCTCTCTCTAGTGGTGTCTGTATAAATCTGTATGTAGTGAGCTCTCTCTAGTGATGTCTGTATAAATCTGTATGTAGTGACCTCCCTCTAGTGGTGACTGTATAAATCTGTATGTAGTGAGCTCCCTCTAGTGATGTCTGTATAAATCTGTATGTAGTGAGCTCCCTCTAGTGGTGGATGTATAAATCTGTATGTAGTGAGCTCCCTCTAGTGGTGGCTGTATAAATCTGTATGTAATGAGCTCCCTCTAGTGGTGGATGTATAAATCTGTATGTAGTGAGCTCCCTCTAGTGGTGGCTGTATAAATCTGTATGTAGTGAGCTCCCTCTAGTGGTGACTGTATAAATCTGTATGTAGTGAGCTCCCTCTAGTGGTGGCTGTATAAATCTGTATGTAGTGAGCTCCCTCTAGTGATGTCTGTATAAATCTGTATGTAGTGAGCTCCCTCTAGTGGTGGCTGTATAAATCTGTATGTAGTGAGCTCCCTCTAGTGGTGACTGTATAAATCTGTATGTAGTGAGCTCCCTCTAGTGGTGGCTGTATAAATCTGTATGTAGTGAGCGCCCTCTAATGGTGGCTGTATAAATCTGTATGTAGTAAGCTCCCTCTAGTGGTGGCTGTATAAATCTGTATGTAGTGAGCTCCCTCTAGTGGTGGCTGTATAAAGCTGTATGTAGTGAGCTCCCTCTACTGGTGACTGTATAAATCTGTATGTAGTGAGCTCCCTCTAGTGGTGGCTGTATAAATCTGTATGTAGTGAGCTCCCTCTAGTGGTGACTGTATAAATCTGTATGTAGTGAGCTCTCTCTAGTGGTGGCTGTATAAATCTGTATGTAGTGAGCTCTCTCTAGTGGTGGATGTATAAATCTGTATGTAGTGAGCTCCCTCTAGTGGTGGATGTATAAATCTGTATGTAGTGAGCTCCCTCTAGTGGTGACTGTATAAATCTGTATGTAGTGAGCTCCCTCTAGTGATGACTGTATAAATCTGTATGTAGTGAGCTCTCTAGTGGTGGATGTATAAATCTGTATGTAGTGAGCTCCCTCTAGTGGTGTCTGTATAAATCTGTATGTAGTGAGCTCCCTCTAGTGGTGTCTGTATAAATCTGTATGTAGTGAGCTCCCTCTAGTGGTGGCTGTATAAATCTGTATGTAGTGAGCTTCCTCTAGAGGTGGTTGTATAAATCTGTATGTAGTGAGCTCCCTCTAGTGGTGACTGTATAAATCTGTATGTAGTGAGCTCCCTCTAGTGGTGGCTGTATAGATCTGTATGTAGTGAGCTCCCTCTAGTGGTGGCTGTATAAATCTGTATGTAGTGAGCTCCCTCTAGTGGTGGCTGTATAAATCTGTATGTAGTGAGCTCCCTCTAGTGGTGGCTGTATAAATCTGTATGTAGTGAGGTCCCTCTAGTGGTGGCTGTATACATCTGTATGTAGTGAGCTCCCTCTAGTGGTGGCTGTATACATCTGTATGTAGTGAGCTCCCTGTAGTGGTGGCTGTATAAATCTGTATGTAGTGAGCTCTCTCTAGTGGTGGCTGTATAAATCTGTATGTAGTGAGCTCCCTCTAGTGATGGCTGTATAAATCTGTATGTAGTGAGCTCCCTCTAGTGGTGGCTGTATAAATCTGTATGTAGTGACCTCCCTCTAGTGGTGACTGTATAAATCTGTATGTAGTGAGTTCCCTCTAGTGGTGGATGTATAAATCTGTATGTAGTGAGCTCCCTCTAGTGATGGCTGTATAAATCTGTATGTAGTGAGCTCCCTCTAGTGATGGCTGTATAAATCTGTATGTAGTGAGTTCCCTCTAGTGGTGGATGTATAAATCTGTACGTAGTGAGCTCCCTCTAGTGATGGCTGTATAAATCTGTATGTAGTGAGCTCCCTCTAGTGGTGACTGTATAAATCTGTATGTAGTGAGCTCCCTCTAGTGGTGGCTGTATAAATCTGTATGTAGTGAGCTCCCTCTAGTGGTGGCTGTATAAATCTGTATGTAGTGAGCTCCCTCTAGTGGTGGCTGTATAAATCTGTATGTAGTGAGGTCCCTCTAGTGGTGGCTGTATACATCTGTATGTAGTGAGCTCCCTCTAGTGGTGGCTGTATACATCTGTATGTAGTGAGCTCCCTCTAGTGGTGGCTGTATAAATCTGTATGTAGTGAGCTCCCTCTAGTGGTGGCTGTATAAATCTGTATGTAGTGAGCTCCCTCTAGTGATGGCTGTATTAATCTGTATGTAGTGAGCTCCCTCTAGTGGTGGCTGTATAAATCTGTATGTAGTGAGCTCCCTCTAGTGGTGGCTGTATAAATCTGTATGTAGTGAGCTCCCTCTAGTGGTGGCTGTATAAATCTGTATGTAGTGAGCTCCCTCTAGTGGTGGTTGTATAAATCTGTATGTAGTGAGCTCCCTCTAGTGATGGCTGTATAAATCTGTATGTAGTGAGCTCCCTCTAGTGGTGACTGTATACATCTGTATGTAGTGAGCTCCCTCTAGTGGTGGCTGTATAAATCTGTATGTAATGAGCTCCCTCTAGTGGTGACTGTATATATCTGTATGTAGTGAGCTCTCTCTAGTGGTGGCTGTATAAATCTGTATGTAGTGAGCTCCCTCTAGTGGTGGCTGTATAAATCTGTATGTAGTGAGCTCCCTCTAGTGGTGGCTGTATAAATCTGTATGTAGGGAGCTCCCTCTAGTGGTGGCTGTATAAATCTGTATGTAGTGAGCTCCCCCTAGTGGTGGCTGTATAAATCTGTATGTAGTGAGCTCCCTCTAGTGGTGGCTGTATAAATCTGTATGTAGTGAGCTCCTCTAGTGGTGACTGTATAAATCTGTATGTAGTGAGCTCCCTCTAGTGGTGGCTGTATAAATCTGTATGTAGTGAGCTCCCTCTAGTGGTGACTGTATAAATCTGTATGTAGTGAGCTCCCTCTAGTGGTGGCTGTATAAATCTGTATGTAGTGAGCTCCCTCTAGTGGTGGCTGTATAAATCTGTATGTAGTGAGCTCCCTCTAGTGGTGGCTGTATAAATCTGTATGTAGTGAGCTCCCTCTAGTGGTGGCTGTATAAATCTGTATGTAGTGAGCTCCCTCTAGTGGTGACTGTATAAATCTGTATGTAGTGAGCTCCCTCTAGTGGTGGCTGTATAAATCTGTATGTAATGAGCTCCCTCTAGTGGTGGCTGTATAAATCTGTATGTAGTGAGCTCCCTCTAGTGGTGACTGTATAAATCTGTATGTAGTGAGCTCCCTGTAGTGGTGGCTGTATAAATCTGTATGTAGTGAGCTCCCTCTAGTGGTGGCTGTATAAATCTGTATGTAGTGAGCTCCCTCTAGTGGTGGCTGTATAAATCTGTATGTAATGAGCTCCCTCTAGTGGTGACTGTATAAATCTGTATGTAGTGAGCTCCCTCTAGTGGTGGCTGTATAAATCTGTATGTAGTGAGCTGCTCCCTCTAGTGGTGGCTGTATAAATCTGTATGTAGTGACCTCCCTCTAGTGGTGGATGTATAAATCTGTATGTAGTGACCTCCCTCTAGTGGTGACTGTATAAATCTGTATGTAGTGAGCTCCCTCTAGTGGTGGCTGTATAAATCTGTAGGTAGTGAGCTCCCTCTAGTGTTGGCTGTATAAATCTGTATGTAGTGAGCTCCCTCTAGTGGTGGCTGTATAAATCTGTATGTAGTGAGCTCCCTCTAGTGGTGGCTGTATAAATCTGTATGTAGTGAGCTCCCCCTAGTGGTGACTGTATAATCTGTATGTAGTGAGCTCCCTCTAGTGGTGGATGTATAAATCTGTATGTAGTGAGCTCCCTCTAGTGGTGGCTGTATAAATCTGTATGTAGTGAGCTCCCTCTAGTGGTGGATGTATAAATCTGTATGTAATGAGCTCCCTCTAGTGGTGGCTGTATAAATCTGTATGTAGTGAGCTCCCTCTAGTGGTGACTGTATAATCTGTATGTAGTGAGCTCCCTCTAGTGGTGGCTGTATAAATCTGTATGTAATGAGCTAGTTATGGTGGTATAAATGTGCCCTTGTATAAGAAAGGCTTGCAGCTCCTCTTTAGTTCTTGAGTTAGATGCATCCCCAGGGGAGAGGAATTTGCGGCAGATAAATATGCTTTATGTCCTCTGCCCCTCCCCGCCCTCGTTCTGACCTGACGGCTTCTCTTAGATCAATACCGGGGGATATCTTCCTTGGTGTCGCTTTCGGCTTCCTCTCCGGTCACCTCGTAGCCGGCTCTTTCGTTGTATTTCACCACAAGGATCATCTCGCGGCAGGAATAACGGCGGATTCACAAATCAATGGAGAAATTCCTGATAAGATTCTTAATTACGGGAGGGTTCCTGGAAACGCCATGATGTCAGCACAATAACTCTACACAGCATGGAGGCCTGAGCCCACTGCGCAGGAGGACTCAGTGACAGGTCATTACATAGTCCTTCTCCTGGAGGGAGAGATCTGAAACTGCTCATCCTGAGTCGCCTGATGCATAAACACAATATGAGGACTACAGTGAAAATACGAAAGCCGAGCAGCGGCGCCTCCTGCAGAAGAGCGGCGTCTGACCGCACAGATCCGGGGAAATGCTCAATGCGCTGGGCAAGAAAGCAATGCCAAAGAGCGTTCTGTCCTCACAACTTTGCATTTAGTGTTTTGTTTATTATTTGGTATCTTGTACAGAGGTGGGCGGACTCGCAGATAATCCAGACTGGCAGATAATCCAGACTGGCAGATAATCCAGACTGGCAGATAATCCAGACTGGCAGATAATCCAGACTCACAGATAATCCAGACTGGCAGATAATCCAGACTGGCAGATAATCCAGACTGGCAGATAATCCAGACTGGCAGATAATCCAGACTGGCAGATAATCCAGACTGGCAGATAATCCAGACTCGCAGATAATCCAGACTCGCAGATAATCCAGACTGGCAGATAATCCAGACTCACAGATAATCCAGACTGGCAGATAATCCAGACTCGCAGATAATCGGGACCAACGGGTCCCTGTTCTCTTTTGTTTTTTTTTACATCCGGATCCGGTCCAGAATCCAGCCCCTTTATAAGTCTATGGGGATCAGAATCCAGAGAATAAAAATAAACCGTGTGCAGAATTATTAGGCAAGTTGTATTTTAGAGGATTTTTTTGATTATTGATCAACAACTATGTTCTCAATCACCCAAAAGACTCATAAATATCAAAGCTTAATATTTTTGGCAGTTGGAGGGGTTAATATTTTGGCAGTTGGAGGGGTTTTTAGATTTTTCTTCTTAGGAGGATCTGTTTGTGCAGGTGACTATTACTGTGCAGAATTATTAGGCAACTTAATAAAAACCAAATCTATTCCCATCTCACTTGTTTATTTTCACCAGGAAACCAATATAACTGCACAACATTTAGAAATAAACATTTCTGACATGCAAAAACAAAATCCAAAATAATTAGTGACCATTATAGCCCCCTTTCTTTCTGACACTCAGCAGCCGACCATCCATAGATTCTGTCATTGCTTGATCTGTATACCATCAACATTGCGTGCAGCAGCCACCACAGCCTCCAGACACTGCTCCCAGAGGTGCACTGTTTTCCTCCCGGTAGATCTCACATTTTATGAGGGACCACAGGTTCTCTATGGGGTTCAGATCAGGTGAACAAGGGGGCTGTGGAGACACAGGGGTCAGTGTGTGCTCTTGTGTGGAGACACGGAGGTCAGTGGGTGCTCTCGCGTGGAGACATGGGGGTCAGTGGGTGCTCTCGTCCGCTGGCCCGGTCGCCTTTAGAAAGACAGCGTGGCCCAGGGCTCATCCCAACTGACCACACGACCTCCTTAACCGTGGGCGTAACACTACTCAGACAACACAGGGTGAGGGAACCACAATATTAATACTTTATTGGATCCTCAAACAATTAACGGCACATAACACATAACCAGCAAAACACACAAATGTAACAGGCAACAGAGTCTCACCCTTCCGCTGGCTCACCAGGGATTAGATTGTCTGTGCCTCAGAGCTTCCAGGGCTACTTACTCCAATCCAGCAGCACCCCGCTCTCGGTGGGCACCCACCGTGACTGGAATAACGCCAGGTTTAGGAAGCTGGCTGAGGACTGCAAAGTCTGTAGTCAGATGACTGGGTTGTCCCAAGCTGGATTCCTTCCTTATGTAGTCCTTGATATCTCAGCCGAATCCTTGCATTCGATGCTGAAGTCCATATAGTGTTATAATCCAGGTTTGGTTATGGCTTGCCAATCGGATCCGCAAGTCCTAGATTGGTATCATGTAGCAAGAGTCTCCCCGGGCAATGGACAGTCCTCCTTCTTATACCCCTGAGCTCCCCATTCAGACCATTGGGGTCTTCACGATTGGTGGAAAAGACTGGGCTCTAATTGGCTAGATTTCAAGCCGTATACAAAATATCCAGAGACAGGATAGACAGGTAAGTTACATCACATCTAGCAATTCACTTAGTAATACAATGGGAAGTTCGCATAATTGAGTTATCTGGGTGTCTGGCCTTCAGTGGCCAAAACAATTACATGAGTCAACAAGAGTCTTGTAGAAACAATGAGGGCCTATCCCCCGTCTATAACCAAACTATCTTCATGTCTGGCTGAATTTTAAGAAATGTAACCCCTGCTAAGCATTGACAGAGTCCAGGTCGTCACAGGGGCCATGTCATTATTTTTTCATCTTTTAGACCTTTACTGGCCAGCCACGCTGTGGAGTAGTTGGATGCATGTGATGGAGCATTGTCCTGCATGAAAATCATGTTTTTCTTGAACGATAGCGACTTCTTCTGTCGCGGGCAGCGGGGCGCTGCGCTCGCCAACGCTCGGGTCCGGCGCTGCTGCTGCTGCTCGGTGGCTCGAGCGGTGGGCCGGATCCGGGGACTTGAGCGGCGCTCCTCGCCCGTGAGTGAAAAGGGGATGGTTTGGTTTGGGGATGTTGTCCGTGACGCCACTCACGGTTGTGATGAGGTTAGGACACCACCGCTGCTCTGAACGGGGATCCCGGGAGCGATGACAGGGAGCAGCCGAGATGTTTTTCTCTCCCCTCCGTGGGTAGGGGGATTTGGTGGTCCCGGGGCCCGATGATGGTGACTGAAAGGTGGATGGCGGGGTTTGGTGAGGTGCAGGGTCGCGGGAGGGCAGCGTGGTGCCAGACGGCACGATGGTACTCACTCAGCCAATGATGTAGACGGAGTCTCTGGTAAAACAAATGGCTGGATGGATGGGTCCCGCAGCCGGCTGCGGTGGTCACTCCCGGTAGGTTGGCGGTGACTGTCTCTCCCTGCACCTGTGTTGTGTTGTCGGCTCCGATGGCTTCCCACCGGTAACCCGCTCCCCAGCGGTGTATTTGCCAGAGGAGCCCCTTTATGCCCGCAGGCGCTGGCCCTGGGGACTCTAGCTGTGGCGGTAGCTGTATTTCCCTTCACGGTTGAGTGGTTGCCTTCAGTCGGGTCTTTGCTGCTGGGAAACCCCGGAGGTTCCCGTCGCTGACGGATTTGACCGGTTTAACGGCAACTCCAAGCCTGGTTGGGGTCCGTAGGCCCTGCCGAATGGTGCTGGCTTCTCTTCGCTCCCCGGTCCGGTACCGGCGGGCCACCGCCCGTCCCCGGTCCTTACGGTTGTGCGTCAATCGGCCTTGCCTGCAGATGCTCACCACTGTCTGCCAACCTTGCTGTTTGTGCCCGGGCCACGTACCTGGACACGATCAGTCTGCTCCACTACCACTTCCCTCAACTCTCAAACTGTTCTCCCTCAAAACTGCCTTCCTTTTCCCGCCTCCAGGACTGTTAACTCCTTGGTGGGTGGGGCCAACCACCTGGCTCCACCCCACCTGGTGTGGACATCAGCCCCTGGAGGGAGGCAACAAGGATTTGTGTCTGACTGATGTGCCTGTCTCGGGGTGGGGGTGTCGTGTTGTAGTACCTGTGATGACCTGGCTAGTCCAGGGCGCCACATTCTGATTTGGAGCCACTCAGATTTTTTTGCCCCCCCTTAGCTGAACCCCTAGCTACGACTCTGGCCTGTCTTTTATCTCCTGCACAGTAGACTGCCTCTCGAGGCTGCACAGTAGACTGCCTCTCGAGGCTGCACAGACTGGTTTAGATAGATCCCTTCATATAGAGAAGTCAAGCAGGTAGAAGAGTGGGCGATGCAGGTGTTCGGAGTGGGGCAGGTGGTGGATATTGTGGAGGATATGGAGGCACAGACGGTCTTTCCCTGCCTGATCCTTGGGCCGTCGGTGATGGCTCCTTCCTGGGCTGTTGGCTCAGATCCGGCAGCTCATTTCCAGCCTCGGCGGCCATCGCACATATATAAAACACATTATGTAAATGGCCGGCGCTCGGTGCCAGCTGTGCATTGCATTACACGAGGTGCTCGCGGTTACGAGTTATTTAAACACTACTTAGTTCAGTGCGGAGATCACTTTAATCAGCCGCCCGCTGCCAAATATGTTATTTAAGTAAATGGACAGAACCAACCGGACATTTTACCTGTCAGTGGCTGGATTAACACGCAGACGAATGGAGGATTAATGCAGAGACGAGGACGGCGCCATTTAATAATGCAGAAGGCCTAATGTGCCGACATGTAACGGCTGGCTCCTGTGACCACTCCATTCTGAGCCTAAGGGTCCGCAGTGACCAAACCTAACCACCGGGGGCATAACCAGGTCCCAAAGTAATATGTATAAATGTCTGCCGCACCCTCATCATCTACCGCAGGCTGCACATGAGAACATTAATGGCGGCATCTCCCCGGAACAGCCATGGAAAATTAACTCCGTCATTGCCAGCAGCATTGAAGGCAAGCTCACCAAAGGAAATAAGAGGCAAACCTCATAATTGGCTGCAGCTCTTGTATATCCTGATGATCGGCTGCAGCTCTTGTATCTCCTGATGATCGGCTGCAGCTCTTGTATATCCTGATGATCGGCTGCAGCTCTTGTATCTCCTGATCGGCTGCAGCTCTTGTATCTCCTGATGATCGGCTGCAGCTCTTGTATCTCCTGATGATTGGCTGCAGCTCTTGTATATCCTGATGATCGGCTGCAGCTCTTGTATCTCCTGATCGGCTGCAGCTCTTGTATCTCCTGATGATCGGCTGCAGCTCTTGTATCTCCTGATGACCAGCTGCAGCTTGTGTATCTCCTGATGATCGGCTACAGCTCTTGTGTCGCCTGGTGATCGGCTGCAGCTCTTGTATCTCCTGATGATCGGCTGCAGCTCTTGTATCTCCTGATAACCAGCTGCAGCTTGTGTATCTCCTGATGATTGGCTGCAGCTCTTGTATCTCCTCATGATCGGCTGCAGCTCTTGTGTCTCCTGATGATCGGCTGCAGCTCTTGTATCTCCTGATGATTGGCTGCAGCTCTTGTATCTCCTGATGACCAGCTGCAGCTTGTGTATCTCCTGATGATCGGCTGCAGCTCTTGTGTCTCCTGATGATCGGCTGCAGCTCTTGTATCTCCTGATGATTGGCTGCAGCTCTTGTATCTCCTGATGACCAGCTGCAGCTTGTGTATCTCCTGATGATCGGCTACAGCTCTTGTGTCTCCTGGTGATCGGCTGCAGCTCTTGTATCTCCTGATGATCGGCTGCAGCTCTTGTATCTCCTGATAACCAGCTGCAGCTTGTGTATCTCCTGATGATCGGCTGCAGCTCTTGTATCTCCTGATGATTGGCTGCAGCTCTTGTATCTCCTGATGACCAGCTGCAGCTTGTGTATCTCCTGATGATCGGCTACAGCTCTTGTGTCTCCTGGTGATCGGCTGCAGCTCTTGTATCTCCTGATGATCGGCTGCAGCTCTTGTATCTCCTGATAACCAGCTGCAGCTTGTGTATCTCCTGATGATCGGCTGCAGCTCTTGTATTTCCTGATGATCGGCTGCAGCTCTTGTATCTCCTGGTGATCGGCTACAGCTCTTATATTTCCTGAGGATCGGCTGCAGCTCTTGTATCTCCTGGTGATCGGCTACAGCTCTTGTATTTCCTGAGGATCGGCTGCAGCTCTTGTGTCTCCTGGTGATCGGCTGCAGCTCTTGTGTCTCCTGGTGATCGGCTGCAGATCTTGTATCTCCTGATGATCGGCTGCAGCTCTTGTATCCCCTGATGATCGGCTGCAGCTCTTGTATCTCCTGATGATCGGCTGCAGCTCTTGTGTCCCTTGGTGATCGGCTGCAGCTCTTGTATCTCCTGATGATCGGCTGCAGCTCTTGTATCTCCTGATGATCGGCTGCAGCTCTTGTGTCTCCTGGTGATCGGCTGCAGCTTGTGTATCTCCTGATGATCGGCTGCAGCTCTTGTGTCTCCTGATGATCGGCTGCAGCTCTTGTATCCTGATAGGTTCCCCAGTCCAGCTACACACGGGCTAGAGGGATGTTCGAGCGCTGGCCACGGGAAAATTCTCGGGGTCGGGCAGTGCGGTCGTAACATCGTTTTTGCCTTTCCTGAGCCACTTCTAAATTCCCGTGGGCTAACGCCATGAGGTGCCTCATCTTTTCCATAAACCTTTGAACATAGTCCAGTATGGGAACCTCTTCTGTGGGGAACGTGCCCTCCCAACTCTCTGGTACCAGCTCTAGGGGCCCTCCCAACTCTCTGGTACCAGCTCTAGGGGCCCTCCCAACTCTCTGGTACCAGCTCTAGGTGCCCTCCCAACTCTCTGGTACCAGCTCTAGGTGCCCTCCCAACTCTCTGGTACCAGCTCTAGGTGCCCTCCCAACTCTCTGGTACCAGCTCTAGGTGCCCTCCCAACTCTCTGGTACCAGCTCTAGGGGCCCTCCCAACTCTCTGGTACCAGCTCTAGGTGCCCTCCCAACTCTCTGGTACCAGCTCTAGGTGCCCTCCCAACTCTCTGGTACCAGCTCTAGGTGCCCTCCCAACTCTCTCGTACCAGCTCTAGGTGCCCTCCCAACTCTCTGGTACCAGCTCTAGGTGCCCTCCCAACTCTCTGGTACCAGCTCTAGGTGCCCTCCCAACTCTCTGGTACCAGCTCTAGGTGCCCTCCCAACTCTCTGGTACCAGCTCTAGGTGCCCTCCCAACTCTCTGGTACCAGCTCTAGGGGCCCTCCCAACTCTCTCGCACCAGCTCTAGGGGCCCTCCCAACTCTCTCGTACCAGCTCTAGGTGCCCTCCCAACTCTCTCGTACCAGCTCTAGGTGCCCTCCCAACTCTCTCGTACCAGCTCTAGGGGCCCTCCCAACTCTCTCGTACCAGCTCTAGGGGCCCTCCCAACTCTCTCGTACCAGCTCTAGGGGCCCTCCCAACTCTCTCGCACCAGCTCTAGGTGCCCTCCCAACTCTCTCGTACCAGCTCTAGGTGCCCTCCCAACTCTCTCGTACCAGCTCTAGGTGCCCTATCAACTCTCTCGTACCAGCTCTAGGGGCCCTCGTACTTTTCGGCTGTACAGCAATTCGAAGAGGGAGAACCCAGTGGAGTCCTGCGGCACCTCCCGGTAAGCAAAAAGGAGCTGCTGCAGTTTTTCTCCCAGTCCCCCCCCTCGGACTCCACATAACAGCTAATAAGCTGCTTGAGCGTTCCGTTGAAGCGCTCACACAATCCATTTGTTTCAGGATGGTAGGGGGTTGTGTGCATGGGGCGGACTCCATGTTTCTCCCACAGGGTGTGAATCAGTTCACTTTGTTAGGCTATGTGCGCACAGTGCGTTTTTCGCGGCGTTTTTGCGCGTTTTTCGGGTGCGTTTTTGGCCTCAAAACTGCAGGACTTTGCTTCCCCAGCAAAGTCTATGAGTTTTCATTTTTGCTGTCCGCACACATCTGTTTTTTTTACCTGCATTTTTGAGTTAAAAAAAAAATATGGACATGTCAGTTCTTTCCTGCGTTTTTCTGCGTTTTCCCCCCATGCAATGCATTGGAAAAACGCAGCAAAACGCAGACATCAAAAACGCAGCAAAACGCAGCCAAAAACGCACCAAATCGCGGCAAAAACACATGCGTTTTTTGATGTGTTTTTTCGACGCAGGTGCGTTTTTGTGTGTTTTTAGCAGCCAAAAACGCACAAAAACGCAGCGTCAAAAAGACGCAGTGTGCGAACCTAGCCTAATTGTGCCTCCTGGTCAGTCAATACTTCCTGTGGAAAGCCTACCCCGCTAAAGATTAGAGATGAGCCACCCCCCTAGAGTTTGAGTTCGGTTCGTCGAACGGAGGACAAGTTCGTCGAACGTTCGATGAACCAACTCGAACCCCATTGAAAACAATGGGAGGCATACACAAACACATAAAAAACACCTTCAAAGGTGTCCAAAAGGTAACAAACAACTCCCAAGACACCACAAACACAAGGAAAGTGACAAGGACATATACTCATGCGAAAACAAAAGAGCTGGACAAGGAAAAAGAGGAGGAGACACAGATATAGGCATGGCACGCCCTTCTAAAATCATGTAAAACACCGCAAGGGGACTCCAAGTGTGACACCCTGAGAAAACCAGATCGTCACAGTTAGGCCCCTGCATAACACCTTCCCTCATTAGGAAACACACAGCCAACCAGAAAACCCTAGTCACCCCCCTTAGGGAAAGATAGACACACCAGTGGTTGGGACACACCCACCCAGGGGTCCAGACAGCCCGGGGCGGGAAAAGCAGTCAGTCAAAATCTGTGAGAAGTTCAGTTTGGAGAGGAGTGTGGGCTGGAGCTAGGGGTAGCTCCAGCAGTGAAGTCCAAGTTGAATGGTGCCAGGGTAGGAGCCCTCGTGCCACTGGCTAGGAGGCAGATGGTGGTCTCCATCAGCAGGAGACGGGAAGACGGCTCGGTGGAACCGAGGTGGACCGGGACAGGGTTGTAGCCTGCCGGTACCGACACGGGGAACCGACCTGGAAACCGTAGCAGAAAGGGGGGTACTCGGACCCTGAAGCCAGGACCAGAACCAACTGGAGCTGGTTAATTAACCGATTGAGGCAAGGACTAGAGGTCCTGTCCCACCCAAAGTCCCTCATAGAAGACAACAGCCCACCGATTAGGGATAAGAGGTCACCGCCAGGGCCCATAGATCCCACGGGCCAGCGTCTGCGGGCACGGCTCCTTAGGCCACATCCAGCCGGGAGCGGACTCCTGAGTTTCACACTAAGAAAGTCCATCTTACATACAGCAGTGCAGGAAAAGGATAGAGACCACCAGCCGGGTGGGGGACCCGAACACAACCGGCCGCAGCACCGGCCACCATCACCTTGATTTACCAGAGACTTGTGTGTTTTACGAACTGTGAGTACACCAGCACCCCCTGCGCTCGCCATCCCCTGCACACACCAACCGGGTCCCGGGTCCACCATTCCTGCCCACAGAGGGGTTAACAACTTGCTGCACAACATCTCCCCCGGGTGCCCCGTAACAGCAGCGGTGGTGTCCTACCTCACCACATACCATGGGTGGCGTCACAAACGTAATACGGCCCAGCCCGTACATATACGTCCCCCCATTTATTCGGCGTGTCCGCGAGACCCCCGGGTCCGGAGACCCTCGAGCCACCACCCCTGAAGGCCCAGATCCGAGCAGCGCTGGCTGCTAGCACGGAGGCGGCACACAAGCAGAGTCTCCCTTATTTTGGGCCACACACACCACTTCAGTGGCATCAGTTGTCCCCCAGTTGCAAACTGGACAGGTAGATTTGCATCAAGCACATTCCAAAATATGCCAGCCTTAACTGTCCCCAGGATGACACAGGGGTAGTAAAGTCCTTGTGGATCCATGACTTCTTCATTTTGATTCAAATAAGAAAGCCGCGGAGACACCATCACGTGTTTCTCAACGCTGCCAGGAAACTAGCCAGGTCTTTCACCGGGAAGGAACAACCACGGGAAGGGCAGTCTCCAGTCAAGGAGACCACCTATACCAAACATGGTATCCATCCACAGACAGCCGTTTCGGGGTACTTGCCCCTCATCAGTGTGGAGTAGGAATCTGGCTAGTGGGGGCAATGCCTAGTAAAAGACTACTTAAGCAAGCATTGTTGACCTTAGGGAGATCAACATATCCACTGCGGAGACACCATCACGTGTTTCTCAACGCAGTGATTCTAGAGCAATGCCCCCTGGGAAGTATGCAAATAAGAATGCCGCGGAGACACCATCACGTGTTTCTCAACGCTGCCAGGAAACTAGCCAGGTCTTTCACCGGGAAGGAACAACCACGGGAAGGGCAGTCTCCAGTCAAGGAGACCACCTATACCAAACATGGTATCCATCCACAGACAGCCGTTTCGGGGTATTTGCCCCTCATCAGTGTGGAGTAGGAACCATGTTTGGTATAGGTGGTCTCCTTGACTGGAGACTGCCCTTCCCGTGGTTGTTCCTTCCCGGTGAAAGACCTGGCTAGTTTCCTGGCAGCGTTGAGAAACACGTGATGGTGTCTCCGCGGCTTTCTTATTTGCATACTTCCCAGGGGGCGTTGCTCTAGAATCACTGCGTTGAGAAACACGTGATGGTGTCTCCGCAGTGGATATGTTGATCTCCCGAAGGTCAACAATGCTTGCTTAAGTAGTCTTTTACTAGGCATTGCCCCCACTAGCCAGATTCCTACTCCACACTGATGAGGGGCAAGTACCCCGAAACGGCTGTCTGTGGATGGATACCATGTTTGGTATAGGTGGTCTCCTTGACTGGAGACTGCCCTTCCCGTGGTTGTTCCTTCCCGGTGAAAGACCTGGCTAGTTTCCTGGCAGCGTTGAGAAACACATGATGGTGTCTCCGCGGCTTTCTTATTTGCATACTTCCCAGGGGGCGTTGCTCTAGAATCACTGCGTTGAGAAACACGTGATGGTGTCTCCGCAGTGGATATGTTGATCTCCCTAAGGTCAACAATGCTTTCTTCGTTTTGATGAACGTTAGTCTGTCCACATTGTCACTGGACAGACGCGTGCGCTTATCTGTCAGCACACACCCCAGCAGCACTGAAGACACGTTCAGAGACAACGCTGGCAGCTGGACACGACAAGATCTCCAAGGCGTAAGTAGAGAGCTCTGGCCATTTTTCAAGATTTGAAGCCCAAAAGGAGCAAGGCTCCATTTGCAAAGTCATGGCATCGATGTTCATTTGGAGATACTCCTGTATCATCCTCTCCAGCCGTTGACTATGTGTCAGACTTGTTGTCTCTGGTGGCCTTGCAAAGGACGGTCTAAAAAAATTATGAAAAGATTCCAGAAAATTGCTGTTCCCAGCACCAGATACGGTGCTACTGGTACGGGTAGACTGTTGAAGATGACGAGACCGTCCCATGTTTGTCGAGTTACAACTGGGAGATTCACTCCCTGCACCTGCACGGTTGTTTGGTGGAAAAGCCGAGCTAAGATCGAGTAACAGCTTCTGCTGATTCTCCTGCATACGTGCGTCCCTTTCTATGGCTGGAATTATGTCACAAAATTTGGACTTGTACCGGGGATCTAATAGTGTGACAAGCCAGTAGTCATCATCACTTCTAATTCGGACAATACGAGGGTCATGTTGGAGGTAGTGCAGCAAGAAGGCGCTCATGTGTCTTGCGCAGCCATGAGGACCAAGTCCTTGCTGTGTTTGTGGTGGCGAGGTGATAACCATGCTGCCTTCCTCTGACATATCCTCCCAACCTCATTCAACCGAAATTTGACCAAGGTCTCCCTCATCCGCTGAGTCTTCCATGCCCATCGACAGTTCGTCCTCCATTTCTTCCTGGTCTCCTGCACCTTCTCCAACAGTTTGGCTGCTACCATGCGCCCTTGCTAATCCCTCTCCCCCACCGTCCCATGCCTGCCGCCTTGGTGATGATGAACGTCTGGACCTTGGTGATGTTGTTGTCCCTTGCGCATATGAATCCTCCTGTAGTTCCTCCCCTTCCTGTTGTCCCACCCCCTGACACTGAATAGTGTTTAGCGTGTGCTCCAGCATGTAAATGACTGGAATCGTCATGCTGATAATGGCATTGTCAGCTCTAAACATATTCGTCGCCATGTCGAAACTGTGCAGAAGGGTGCATAGGTCCTTGATCTGAGACCACTCCATCAGGGTGATCTGCCTCACCTCTGCATCTTGGTGGCCAAGGCTATACGTCCTAACGTATTGCAGCAGGGCTCGGCGGTGCTGCCACAGTCGCTGCAACATGTGGAGAGTCGAATTCCAGCGAGTCGCCACATCGCATTTCAGGCGATGAACCAGCAGGCCGAAAGACTTCTGGAGGGATGCAAGTCGGTCAGCTGCGCCGTGTGAACAGCGGAAATGAGCAGAGAGTGACTGTGCCCTGTGCAGAAGCCCATCTAGGCCGGGATAGTGGGTTAAAAATTGCTGGACAACAAAGATCAACACGTGAGCCATACAAGGCACGTGTGTCACCTTGCCCCGGAGAAGGGCCACACCCAGGTTTGCAACATTGTCGCACACGGCCTTACCTGGCTGCAGGTTGAGTGGAGACAACCATTTATGAAACTCGGACCGCAGAGCTGACCACAACTCCTCAGCTGTGTGACTCTTATTCCCAAGACATGTCAAGCTAAAGACCGCCTGATGCCGTTAAGCTCTGCTGCCAGTATACTAAGGAGGTGTGCGGAATTCCTTGTGCGTAGTTACAGCGCGGGTGGCCTGACCAGGCAGGCTTGGGACGGAGTTTAAGGAGGCAGAAGCAGTGGAGGAACGTCGACATACAGAGGATTGACGCACAACTCGTGGGGATGGCAAGGCTTGTGCAGCAGACCCTTCTCCATTTCTCACCATAGTTACCCAGTGCCCAGTCAGCGACATGTAAACCCCTGTCCATGCTTACTGGTCCAAGTATCGGTGGTGAAATGCACCCGGTCACACACAGAGTTTCTCAAGGAAGCGGTGATGTTGTGTGCGACATGCTGGTGTAGCGCAGGCACGCCTTTCCTGGAGAAGTAGTGGCGACTAGGCATCTGGTACTGGGGCACAGCGACGGACATAAGGTCTCGAAAATTCTCTGTGTCCACCAGGCGGAAAGGCAGCATTTCTGTAGCCACCAGCTTGCAGAGGGTGAAAGTCAACCTCTTAGCTTTGTCATGGCTAGGAGGAAATGGTCTTTTATTTGTTTACATCTGAGGGACCGAGATCTGGCTGCTGTGCGAAGACGGCGTTGTGTAGGGTGTCCCTGGAAAACTGATGGTCTGTGAGGAAAGTGCAGGCGGAGGCATGATGTTGCCTTCATCCAAAGTTGGTGCTCTCGATGTCTGAGAGAGCTCTACACCAGCACCTGTTTCCCCTTCCAAACCAACTGACAACCTGCCAATCAAACTGCTTGTTGCGGATAAAGAGGTTGAAGGTCTCCGTCGAAAACCATGTGTGACAGCTGTCTCCACAGTCATAGAGGATGAAGAGCGCGCGGATGCACTTGAAGGGGCAGGCGGTGGTTGGCCCGCTCCGCTAGGCCGCATTGTAGCACAGTGAGCTTCCCACTGGGACTTATGCTTGTTATTCATGTGACGGTTCATGGACGAAGTAGTCAAACTAGTGAGTTTTTGGCCCCTACTTACAGATTGGCGACAAATCTTACAGATCACATGAGTTGGGTGATCCTTTGCGATGTCAAAAAAGTACCAGGCTAGCCAACTATTAGAGCCCATGTGACCTGCAGAGCCACTCCGACTTGTGCTCAGAGGCAGAGTTGTGGCTGAGGATGCAGTTGTTGACGTGCTTCCAGTACTCCGACTCTGTCCAGGAAGGCGCAAGGTAACCTCGTCGTCAGTCGCATCCTCCTCCACCGCCTCTGCTGACCTCCTCGAGTGCCTGACTGTGGGTTGACAGTAAGTGGGATCTACAACCTCGTCATCAACGGGTGTGTTTCCACTCCCCTCGTCCTCAGACCTAACCTCTTCCTGCCCTGACTGAATAGGTAAGTTGTCATTCCAATCAGGTATCTGAGTCTCCTTGACATCAGTATGTTCCTCATTGTCTCCACCAAGAGGAGTTACAGTTTGGGAATGAGGGTCTACATTATGCTCAGAAACTTGGTCATCAGGGCCTGAATCTTACTCACAAAGCTTCTGGGCATCACTGCAGATCATTTCCTGGTCTGTACTCACTGTGGCTTTGGACCAGACCTCAGATTCCCAGGCTATAGTGTGACTGAACAGCTCTGCAGACTCAACCATCTCTGTTACCCCATCCTCTGCAGGGCAGGTGGAGACTTGAGAGCTGGTAGAAAGCAAGTGCGATTGGGGTGACAACTCAGAGGACTGTTGTTTTTTGGATGTTGAAGTTGAGGTGGAGGAGAGGCCACTTGTTGGAGCACTTGAGATCCATTCAAGCATGTTCTTTTTTTGTGCATCATCTACCTTTGTTAGAGTTGTTCGGTTCCGTAAAAAAGGGATCACATCAGATTGTCCACGGAAAGTAGTAGACATCTTACTTTTGCTGGAAGATGGCCTTTCTTCAGCAGATATTACTGTAGCTTTACCACCTGCCCCACGAACACAAACTTTTTTTCCCTTTCCAACACACGTCTTCCCCTTTCCACCAGCATCTGTCCTTTTGCCACTCATTTTGTTTGTGACCAGATTGGACACTTAAAATGTCGTAGCAAAAATGGAGAGGTGGTGTACAATGCAGAGGTGGTCTAGCTTTATTGACAGCTGAAGAACCAACAGAGTATCCCAGACAATGAAAGTATGGCCCTAACAATGGCAGCACTTTTCGCAATTAAAATTGTGTAGCAAAAATGGGCAGGTGTGTAGAATGCACAGGTGGTATAGCTAACCCTAACATAGTATCCCAGACAATTTTAGTATGCCACTAAAAGTGTCAGCACTGTTTGCAATTAAAATTGCGTAGCAAAAATAGGCAGGTGTGTAGAATGCACAGGTGCTGTAGGTGGCTTGTCAGCAGAGGAAGCCTCACTTTCTATCCCTGCCAATGAAAAAATGCAGCAAGGACTTGCCAGAGCTGATGTAGCCAGACACTGTGATATAAACACAAAAAGAGGAAAGGATCCGGCACAAACTCCTCTGGATAAAATGTCAAAGCTTTATTAGCAAATATTAAAAAGAGTCCTTAATCATAAGGACTTATGATTAAGGACTCTTTGCTTTTAATATGGAAGTCCGAAACGCGTAAAGTTTCCATGGGATAACTCCCTCCTTTTGTTTACACGGATGGAACCTTTTTAATATTTGCTAATAAAGCTTTGACATTTTATCCAGAGGAGTTTGTGCCGGATCCTTTCCTCTTTTTGCATTTATTCCTAAACCGGCTGGGACTTGCCGGTGGATCCCTGGCACCCGCAAGGACTGACAGCCCGAGGAACAGGTGAGCTGAGGATACCCCTATGTCTACTGTGATATAAACCCCTGCACAGCGTTGGCACAGACCTGCCTAGCAACAATGGCTCTGAACGGCTGTAATGCAGCCCTGAAAAGGGCTGAAATTACAAGTAGTCCCTAATCCCTAAAGCGCTGTGTAGATTGCACTGTATGTCTATAGCGCACACAGCAGCAGCAGCGGGAGCGGTGACTGTCACCCACCCACAGCAGAGAGATAATGGTGGCGACGGGGAAAATGGCCGGATCTTATAGAGCAAAGACATGTGACATGCACAGCCTATGACAAATGCCCTTGCTTGTCTGGCAAAAATCCACTTTGCTGTGTGTGTGTCTGTGATTTGCTGACAGCCTGGCTCGCCCCACTGTACGCGCAGTTAGGGAAAAAGAAAAAAAAATGGCGATCGGCATTCTCTCAGCACTCAGCAGCAGCACTGATCTAAACCCCGTCCCCCCCCGCACACTATACGCTGAATTTTGATAATATCATGATTCACAATGACTCACACTATTACAGTGAAAAGCCAGCTAGTAACTAGCTACGCTTTTTGGTGATCAAACCGTTCTCAAACGTAACTGGAACTGCCGAACTTTAAGAAAATCGTTCTAGTTTGTCGATCGACTCAAACACCCCCCAAAATCACTCGAACATGAAATTGGCGAACCGTTCGACTCGAACATCGCTCATCTCTACTAAAGATGTCCAGTAGAGCTTGAGCCACGTGCTCTGCATCTATGGAGGATCAGGCAATGGCTTCTGGGTAGCGGGTGGCTGAAGATCGAGGAGGAGGGTTCTTCTCAGATGGGTTGGTAGAAAGACCTGCACCAGGATGGTGATTGGCTTGACTGTTGGTGATGGTTCTGACAAAGTGGCTGTATACACCTTGTCCTAGGTCATTTCCCAAAATAACAGGGGTAGGGAGGCCGTCCATGAGCCCCACTTCAACCTCTCCCTGGTCAGTTTCCCAGTCCAACTGCACTCGTGCCAGAGGGATATTCGAGCGTTGGCCCCCTGCAAAGGAGATGGTCACTTGGCGGCCAGGTAAATGATGTTCTGTGGGAACGATATCTGGGCTGACCAGTGTGATGGAAGATCCAGTGTCTCGAAGTTCCTGAACCTGTATATCACCGACCTTGACCGTCTGGATGTGGGGATGGAGGTTGGCTGGTGTACGTTGTTCGGCCTGCTGTAGGGTGTGGACTGGGTATACCACTTCCTCAGCTATTGGTGTTTCTCAGGAGTAGTATTCCTCAGGTCTCATTGGTTCATCTCAGCATAGGTGTCACGCTCCCGGTGTCCCGGCAGCCCTCCTTACCCACTGAACCGGTTCCTGCATCGCACCACCGCTCCATACCCACTGATCCAGTCGTAGCTGCATCGCACCACCGCTCCGTACCCACTGATCCAGTCGCACCTGCATCGCACCACCGCTCCGTACCCACTGATCCAGCCTCGCCAGCGCACCACCGCTCCTTGCCCACTGATCCAGTTCACATGTCCGCCGGTCACGCCTGCCGCTCCCGCTCATGCTCCCCTGAGTCCTGTTCCTGGTCTCAGGAGTCTGACTCTGAGTCTTAGCCACATGGTTCTGTATAGGACCGGGCCGCGCCCACTCTCCTGGTCTTATAGGCCCAGCACACCTGCAGCAGGAAATGACATGAGGCTGTGCTGGGTATATAAGACTGGCCTTTCCATGTGGGCGGCGCCTGATCAATGTGTCCTGAAGCTTGTCTTTTGAGCTAGGTGCTCAGGTCCCCTTGTGCTGTGTCCTGTTACCTGGAGTACTGTTTGTCTTTGCTATCGGGTACCTGTGCCTGTTTCCTGTGTTGTCCTAAAGAACTCCGTGACCCTGGTGACCTGGTTATACCTGTCCCTGCCACGCCAGTGCTCCGGCTGCTGTGTACCCTGCCCTCCGGTGGGGTGCATGGTCCAGTGGATCCACCTCCTGGGCCCACCAGTCCTCCCGGCCCTGACAATAGGTTGACTGATTGGACTGGCAGACGGGCTCCAGGCATGGGGCCCCGACTTTGAAGACTCTCTTATGCCATGTGTCCAAGGTGCCCACATGTATAACAGCGCTGTGGGTTGGACAAGTCACCGGCCCTGTTGGTAAACCTTTGTCTGGTTGGGGCTTCTGTGATGTAATGAGTTAGTCCAGCACAGGAGTCTGGAGGTCGCTTGGATCCATGGTTGAGGGACCTCCTGGGATCGGTGGGCCTATCGGGCGTCCAGCTGGGTTGGTTGGCTGTAAATTCGTCAGCCAATCGCGCTGCTTGCTCTGGGGTATCGGGCTTCCTGTCAGCTACCCATTCTCAGATTTCCGGTTCCATCTTCTCCAGCAGCTGTTCGAGCACCATCACGTCCCAGAGGGCAGCAGCGGAGTGATCAGCCCCACTATCGAGCCAGCGATTACAGTGTCGTCAGGGTTGACTGCCAAATTTGACGTACAAGACACCCTGGCGAGACATAGTCCAGAACTTAGAGCGATGTCTCTGGGGGGTTATGGTAAAAAGGGCCAACAAAATGCCCTTAATAATTCTGTAGTCCAGGTGTGCTGCCCTGGCGCAGACAGGGGTGCTCGGATACGGGGTGGTCATGGCTCGAGGGGTCCGGACCCGGGCTCGGCTAACACTCCAATCCTTGAAAAGGGGATATTTACAGGGGAGACGTTCGTGATGCCACCTGCGGGTGCGGTAAGGGGAGTATCGCCACTGCTGATGGGAGTACCGGGGCAGATGGTGTGGGGCAGCGAGGTGTAAGTCCCTCCGCAGGTAGGGAAGGCCCCGGCCGCTGGGGTTTTGGTGGGATTATTGGGAGTGCTGGGTGCAGGGGAACAGAGTACTCACTGTCGGTAGTCATGGTGCTGGATGGAGATATAAAGCAGACACTCACACTGTAGATAAACCAGAAGCTCTGTGCATCACAGTCACTACAGGGGAGCCCATCCAGGTGTCCACTCCCACCGGTGTCATTTGATAGCCTGGACCTTTACCTCCATGCACAAATTTTAGTGTCCGTTGTGGCCCCTTGGCGTGAAGCTGTTGGGGGCCCCGCTACCCGTGTGTATGGCAGCTGTGCTCTTGATGGCTGACACTTGGGATTTCATTTGGGTTGTTTTTCTGGAAAACCCTATCCCCGGAGTTGTGCTGATGGCTTCAATCTCTGAGCTCTTGGGGAAAGTTCGTAAAGAGGCTATCCTTCACAGGTTAATTATCAAGGCGACTGAAGCTCTTCCCTGATCTAGGGTCCTGTACCACGCCGTGCGCAGTACCGGTCAGTTCTTTTGAGGTTCTGATGCCGACAGTCCTCCTAGACTATGTCCGTCGCACCCTCTCCAATGTCACTGCCACCGGTCCCCAACTCCTGTGGTCCTGAACCATTCTCTGTGACCCAACCTTGGTCTCGCTCCCCGGGAGCTTCAACTCCCAGCTTCTCACTTTTTGAGGGCTACTCTCAACTCCTCTCACCTTGAGAGCTGACTCTAAACTCACTTCCTCCCTCCCACCAGTCTGCCTGACCCCTAGGTGGGTGGCCCTATTCCAACTTAGCCAATCCCACTGGTGTGTCTGACAGCTTTGATGTGAGGTGTGATTGGGATTTGTGATGCTGACGGTGTGACATCGGTGATTGGGAACCTGGAACCATGGGGGGTAGGTCCTGCACCCTGGGTAAGGATTGCAGTACTCTCTGGTTCCCTGATATAGTCAGAGGTGACACACAGGCAGTCCTGAGGTCCAAGTGATCGGACAGCCTCCTGGGCCTGGACAGGCAAGCTTGTCCACAGGTATTTGGACCACTCATCTGTGGGCACCTGGTGCATACGCATTAGCACCTCAAAGTTTTGCAAGTGTTCATCTATGTTAGTGCTGGAATCATTAACACTAGAACTACTGAGGTAGTCATTTTGACTACTTTGCACCATGTATTTCTATATAGGTGTCACGAGTCCAGTAGTTCTAGTGTTAAACACTGGCATGGCCCTGTAGCGAAGATGACTTCCTTGATGGTGGTCTATCCTGGAGGTAGGTGCTGGTGGTAAGGAAATTGGAACTCCCAACACTAATTGCAGAACACCAGCCCTCTCCTCCCTTGAAGCTTCAGGCCCCTATGCAGTCAACAATTCCTTGACACGGTCTGCTTGGGCTTGGTTTGGTTCCACATTGTCACTGGATCTAGGAGTGGACTGTGACGACATGGACTCTCATGGGTTAAAGTTTCTTAACATTCAGCCAGACATGAAGACAGTTTGTTTATAGATGGGGGATAATCCCTCATTGTTCTACAAGACTCTTGGGAGTTTAGTATTGAAGTTTTTGTTGACGTATGTAATTGTTTTGGCCATGGAAGGCCAGACACCCAGATAACTCAATTATAATTATACGAAACCAAGGTTAGGACAATTTGGTCACCTGGCTACAGACTTTGCGGACCTCTGCCAGCTTCCTAAATCTGGCGTTATTTCAGTCTCGGTGGGTGCCCACCAACAGCGGGGTGCTGCTGGATTGGAGTAAATAGCCCTGGAAGCTCTGAGGCATGGACATTCTAAATCCCTGGTGAGCCAGCGGAAGGGTGAGACTCTGTTGCCTGTTACATTTGTGTGTTTTGCTGGTTGTGTGTTATGTGCCGTTAATTGTTTGGGGATCCAATAAAGTCTTAATATTGTGATTCCCTTACCCTGTGTTGTCTGAGTAGTGTTACGCCCACGGTTACGGAGGCCGGCGTTCAGTTGGGATTGAGCCCTGGGCCACGCTGTCTTTCTAAAGGTGGCCGGGCAAGCGGACGAGAGCACCCACTGACCCCCGTGTCTCCACAATTGGTGGCAGCAGTGGGATACTACTCAGCCTGGGTTATCCAGGGGAGCTGCAGAGGACTGGTGTTTGTGGACACCGTCCAGGGCTCAACAACCAGGGAGGCACATAAGCATACCTAGCAGGCCATATGGGAGGCATTCAGGTTTTGGACACTGCCATGTCCAACCCCACCAGCTCAGCCATGGGACAAGGACCAGAGAGGAGTTACGACCGCAGCAGTAAATGGATGCTACAGGATCTGTGCCAGAGGCGAAAGATTGACTACAGGAACGCTGAGACTCGGTCGGACTTGATCCGGAAATTAGTCCGTTGGGATGCCCAGAATGATGCAGAGGACGATGAGGATCCCGCCGATATTGACCCAGAGGATTTAAACTATGTGCCACATCATGGATCTAGTGACAATCGGGAATCAATTTGGTCCAAAATGGCCCAAGCCACAGCGTTGTTGGCTGCATTGGGGCCTAAATCCTCAAGAGAAGAGAGGGCTTGTGTTCTGGAATATGTTTATGGGGTTCCAGCTGCCGTACTGCTAACACCAGCCACTAGAGAAGGATTGTCCCGCTACCCAGCAGAAGCTGCACCGAAACAAAGGTCTACAAACAGGGCCTGTGACTTGTCCAATCTATGGCGCTGTTATACATGTGGGCGCCATGGACATATAGATAAAGATTGTCTCCAAAACCGAGGCCCCATGCTTGGAGCCCATCTGCCAGCTCAGCCAGTCAAGGTCTGTGAGAGCCAGGGACTATGAGACACTGGTTCCTCCATTACCCTGGTAAGCCCAGTTATTGTTTCCCCAAAAGACCCTGTACCAGATTCCCAGTTATCCATCTCCCTGGCTGAGGACCAGTGCTCGGGCATCCCTCTGGCATGTGTGCAGTTGGACCTAAGGACTGACCAGGGAGAGGTCGAGGTGGAGCTTGTGGAAAGCCTCCCCACACCTGGTATTTTGGGGACCAACCAGGAAGAGATCGATGTGGGACTTGTGAACAGCCTCCCCACACCTGGTATCTTGGGGACCAACCAGGAAGCGATCGATGTGGGACTTGTGAACAGCCTCCCCCACACCTGATATTTTGGGGACCAACCAGGAAGCGATCGATGTGGAACTTGTGAACAGCCTCCCCATAACTGTCATTGTGGAGACTGACCAGAGAAAGGCTGATGTGGAGCTTATGAACAGCATCCCCACCCCTGTTATTTTGGGGTCTGACCAGGAAGAGATCCATATGGAGCTTATGGATGGTCTCCTGACTTCTGTTGTTTCGGAGACTAGCCAGGAGGAAATTGAAGTGGGGTTCATGGATGGCCCCACCAAGCCTGTTGTTTCATATACCACCCAGAGGGAAGTGGAAGTGGGGCTTGTGGATTACCTGCTCACACCAGTTATTTTGGAGTATGACCTAGGACAAGGACTATCCAGCCAGTTTGTAGCAGTCATCACCCACTTTCAAGCCAAGCATGACCCTCATGTGGAACTTTCTAACATCTTTTCCAGGGATGGTTTGCATTTCCAGTCTCCATCATCCACTTCTGAGCCAAGAACCGTGAGTAAGCCTAACCACACTGTGGCTATTGACTGGGGGAAGATTGATAGTAAGAAGTGTATGCAAGCCCAACTCATGGACCCCACCTTACTGCTTGTCTGCAATATGGCTGCTCAACCTGGGGGAGGTAATCAGGGGGAGGTGTATAGATGCGAGCCTCTGCTGCTGACCTCACCATTAAAAAGAACAATGCCGTCAAGAGGAGAAGGATGAGCGGAAGCCTATCATGTCTGGCTAATATTAAGAAGGGGGAGGAATGTGACGACATGGACTCTCATGGGTTAAAGTTAAGAGTTAAGCAAATTAAGTTAGCTAAGTTTGAGACAGAGAGACTCATTGCGAGAGAAAGTAAAAATAATCCTAAAATATTCTTTAACTACATAAACAGTAAAAAACTGAAAAGCGATAGTGTTGGCCCCCTTAAAAATAGTCTTGGTGAAATGGTGGAGGGGGATGAGGGTAAAGCCAACCTGCTGAATGACTTTTTTTCTACGGTTTTTATACAAGAAAATGCCATGGCAGATGACATGACCAGTGATGCCATAAATTCACCCTTGAATATTACCTGCTTAACCCAGCAGGAAGTACGCCGCCGCCTCGAAATCACTAAGGTTGACAAATCTCCGGGCCCGGATGGCTACACCCCAGAGTACTACAGGAATTGAGTTCTGTGATAGATAGACCATTATTTTTAATCTTCTCAGATTCCTTAATAACAGGGTCGGTACCGCAGGACTGGCGCATAGCAAATGTGGTGCCAATATTCAAAAAGGGGACAAAAACTGAGCCGGGAAATTATAGGCCGGTAAGTTTAACCTCTACGGTTGGTAAAATCCTTGAGGGTTTCTTGAGAGATGCTATACTGGAGTATCTCAAGAAAAATAACCTTATGACAGAGTATCAACATGGGTTTATGAGGGATCGATCCTGTCAAACTAATTTGATCAGCTTCTATGAAGAGGTAAGTTCAAGCCTGGAGCAGGGAAATGCAGTGGATGTTGTGTATATGGACTTTTCAAAAGCTTTTGATACGGTGCCACACAAAAGGTTGGTACATAAAATGAGAATAATGGGGATAGGGGAAAATATGTGTAACTGGGTTAAAAACTGGCTCAGTGATAGGAAACAAAGGGTGGTTATTAATGGTACGTACTCGGACTGGGTCTCAGTTCATAGTGGGGTACCACAGGGGTCAGTATTGGGCCCACTTCTTTTCAACATATTTATAAATGACCTTGTTGGGGGCATGCGGAGTAGAATTTCAATATTTGCAGATGATACTAAACTCTGCAGGGTAATCAATACAGAGGAGGATAATTTTATATTACAGGGAGATTTATGTAAATTGGAGGATTGGGCTGAGAAGTGGCAATTGAAGTTTAATGTAGATAAATGTAAGGTCATGCACTTGGGTAGAGGAAATAACATTTATGATTATGTACTTAATTGTAGAACACTGGGTAAAACAGACACAGAAAAAGACTTGGGTGTATGGGTGGATGGTAAACTTCACTTTAGTGGCCAGTGTCAGGCAGCTGCTGCCAGGGCTAATAAAATAATGGGATGTATTAAAAGAGGTAGAAGTGTTCATGAAAAAAATATAGTTCTACCTCTGTACAAGTCACTAGTGCGACCGCACTTATATACTGTGTACAATTCTGGTCACCGATATATAAGAAGGACATAGCTGAACTGGAGAGGGTGCAGAGAAGAGCGACCAAGATTATTAGAGGAATGGGTGGGCTGCAATACCAAGACAGGAAAAACGAAGGCTTAGGGGGGATCTAATCACAATGTATAAATATATGCGGGGACAGTACAGAGACCTTTCCAAAGATCTTACACCTAGGCCTGCGACTGGAACACGGGGGCATCCGCTACGTCTTGAGGAAAGAAGGTTTAATCATAATCACAGACGAGGATTCTTTACTGTACGAGCAGTGAGACTATGGAAGGGTTCAGAGGCGGGCTACTAAAATAATAAATGGAATGGGTGCATTACAATACACGGAAAGGTTATCAAAATTAGGTCTATTTACTCTAGAAAAGAGAAGACTTAGGGGAGACCTAATAAATATGTACAAATATATCAGAGGGCTATATAGAGATATCTCCCATGATCTGTTTACACCAAGGACTATGACAAGAACAAGGGGGCATTCTCTTCGATTGGAGGAAAGAAAATTCCTACATCAGCATAGAAGAGGGTTCTTCACGGTAAGAGCAGTGAGGCTCTGGAACTCTCCTCCTGAGGAAGTGGTGATGGACACTCACTGAATGAATGTAAGGGAGGAATGGAGGCTTTTCTTGTTAGCAAAAGTATAGAAGGTTATAAATAGCATAATCTTACAGGTAGATAGAAGAGCGACCAAGATTATTAGAGGAATGGGGGGGCTGCAACACCAAGACAGGAAAAACGAAGGCTTAGGGGGGATCTAATCACAATGTATAAATATATGAGGGGACAGTACAGAGACCTTTCCAAAGATCTCTTTACACCTAGGCCTGCGACTGGAACACGGGGGCATCCGCTACATCTTGAGGAAAGAATGTTTAATCATAATCACAGACGAGGATTCTTTACTGTACGAGCAGTGAGACTATGGAACTCTCTGCCGCATGATGTTGTAATGAGGGATTCACTAGTAAAATTTAAGCAGAACCTGGACGCATTTCTTGAAAAATGTAATATTACCAGTTATGTATATTAGATTTTATGACATGGTGTTGATCCAGGGAACTAGTCTGATTGCCGGATGTGGACGAAGGAAGGACATTTTTTCCCCATTGGAGCTTATTTGCCACATTGGGGTTTTTTTGCCTTCCTCTGGATCAACATGTTAGGCTACGGGTTGAACTAGATGGACTTAGAGTCTCCCTTCAACCTTAAAAACTATGATGATGAAAGTTTTTTAACATTCAGCCAGACATGAAGATAGTTTGTTTATAGATGGGGGATAAGCCCTCATTGTTCTACAAGACTCTTGTCTTGGGAGTTTAGTATTGAAGTTTTTGTTGACTCATGTAATTGTTTTGGCCACTGAAGGCCAGACACCCAGATAACTCAATTATGCGAACTTCCCATTGTATTACTAAGTGAATTGCTAGATGTGATGTAATTTACCTGTCTCACCCTTGTCTCTGGATATTTGAATACAGCTTGAAATTCATCCAATAAGAGAAGCAACCTTGTACAACCAATCGTGAAGACCCCAATGATCTGAATGGAGAGCTCAGGGGTATAAGAAGGACTGTCCATTGCCCAGAGAGACTCTTGCTACATGCCACCAATCTAGGACCTGCGTATCCGATTGGCAAGCCATAACCTGGATTATAACACTATTTGGACTTCAGCACTGAATGCAAGGATTCGGCTTTGATAACAAGGACTACTTAAGGAAAAAACCCAGGTTGGGACAATTTGGTCACCTGGCTACAGACTTTGCGGACCTCTGCCAGCTTCCTAAATCTGGCGTTATTCCAGTCACGGTGGGTGCCCGCCAAAAGCGGGGTGCTGCTGGATTGGAGTAAATAGCCCTGAACCTCTGAGACATGGACATTCTAAATCCCTGGTGAGCAGCGGAAGGGTGAGACTCTGTTGCCTGTTACATTTGTGTGTTTTGCTGGTTATGTGTTATGTGCCGTTAATTGTTTGGGGATCCAATAAAGTCTAATTATTGTGACTCCCTCACCCTGTGTTGTCTGAGTAGTCTTACGCCCATGGTTAAGGCAGCCGGCGTTCAGTTGGGATGAGCCCTGGGCCATGCTGTCTTTCTAAAGGTGGCCGGGCCAGCGGACGAGAGCACCCACTGACCTCGTGTCTCCACAGAGACATATGGTTTACATCCTCTGGTACCACATCGGCGGTGTCCTCATCATCCTCTCCATCATTCTGGATCCCCCAATGGACCAACTTCCGGATTAAGTCCGACCGAGTGTCAGCGTTCCTGTATTCAATCTTTCGCATCTGGCACAGATCCTGAAGCATCCATTTACTGCTGTGGGCGTAACTCCTATCCTGTCCTTGTCCCATGGCTGAGCTGGTGGGGTTGGACATATCAGCCTCCGAAATCTGAATGCCTCCCCTATGGCCTGCTGGGTATGCTCCTGTGCCTCCCTGGTTGTTGAGCCCTGGACGGTGTCTGCGAATACCAGTCCTCTGCAGCTCCCCTGGATAATCCAGGCTGAGTAGTATCCCACCGCTGCCACCAATTGTGGAGACACGGGGGGTCAGTGGATGCTCTCCTGTGGAGACACAGGTGTCAGTGGGTGCTCTCGTCCGCTGGCCCGGTCGCCTTTAGAAAGACAGCATGGCTCAGGCCTCATCCCAACTTAATGCCCGACCTCCTTAACCGTGGGCAGAACACTACTCAGACAACACAGGGTGAGGGAACCACAATATTAAGACTTTATTGGATCACCAAACAATTAACGGCATATGGCACATAACGAGCAAAACCACAGAATGTAACCGGCAACAGTTTCTCACCCTTCCGCTGGCTCACCAGGGATTAGAATGTCCGTGCCTCAGAGCTTCCAGGGCTACTTACTCCAATCCAGCAGCACCCCGCTTTCGGCGGGCACCCACCGAGAATGGAATAGATTTAGGAAGCTGTCTGAGGACCGTAAAACCTGTAGTCAGGTGACGTGATTGTCCCAAGCTGGATTCTTTGCTTAGGTAGCCCTTGATATCTCAGCCGAATCCTTGCATTTGATGTTTAAGTCCATGCAGTGTTATAATCCAGGTTCGGTTATGGCTTGCCAATCGGATCCGCAGATCCTAGATTGGTATCATGTAGCAAGAGTCTACCTGGGCAATGGACATTTCTCCTTCTTATACCCCTGAGCTCTCCATTCACACCATTGGGATCTTTACAATTGGTGGATAAGACTGGGCTCTTAATGACTAGATTTCAAGTTGTATATAAAATATCCCTAGTAGTAATGGTCTCTGGCAGAGATGAGGGTGGTACGGCTAAGTTACATCGCCTCTAGCAATACACATAGTGATACAATGGGAGGTTCGCATAATTGATTTGTCTGAGTATCTGACCTTCACTGGCCAAGGCAATTACATGAGTCAACAAGAACTTTAACTCTAGACTCTTAAGAATCTTGTAGAAGCAATGAGGGGCTTTATGGAGACACGGGGGTCAGTGGGTGCTCTTGTCCGCTGGCCCGGTCGCCTTTAGGAAGACAGCGTGGCTCAGGGCTCATCCCAACTGAACGCCCAACCTCCTTAACCGTGGGCGTAACACTACTCATACAACACACGGTGAGGGAATCACAATATTAAGACTTTATTGGATCCCCAATCAATTAACGGCACATAGCACACAACCAGCAAAACACACAAATGTAACAGGCAACAGAGTCTCACCCTTCCGCTGCTCACCAGGGATTAGAAGGTCCATGCCTCAGAGCTTTCAGGGCTATTTACTCCGAACCAGCAGCACCCCGCTTTCGGCGGGCACCCACCGAGAATGGAATAACGCCGGGTTTAGGAAGCTGGCTGAGGACCGCAAAGCCTGTAGTCAGATGACTGGATTGTCCCAAGCTGGATTCCTTCCTTAGGTAGTCCTTGATATCTCAGCCGAAGCCTTGCATTCAATGCTGAAGTCCATATAGTGTTATAATCCAGGTTATGACTTGCCAATCGGATCCGCAGCTCTTTGTTGTTTCTTTGTTGAATTGGTCGGTGGTTGACCTCCACCTTGCTATGCACCCCAATTTGGGATGTATTCCATCTGTATAGATTTTGGCGTTTGGTGACTGTTCACATTGGGTCATCAGGCTTTGTCCACAGGCTATATATACTTCATGCAGCATTTGCTTGGACCTGTCCCGCCCACAGCCATGACTCAGTCATGGGTACGGGACTGCAATAGACCAGGTGAGTGCTGCTGAGAGCAGTTCTGCTATTTATATGTGAGGCCGCATGGCACATTTTATAAAAATATTTTAGTGTAGGACTGCTTCAAATGAGATTTGCCGTGACGTGGCGAAGCAGCTCAAGAAATTGCAATTTTTTGCCAAAAATCTCAAAAAAATTTTTATAATGCAGTTTGGAATATTTGATGCCTTAGTGCACATTGGTGCTGGCTCTTTGTTGTTTCTAGGTCCTAGATTGGTAGCATGTAGCAAGAGTCTATCCGGGCAATGGACAGTCCTCCTTCTTATACCCCTGAGCTCCCCATTCAGATCATTGGGGTCTTCACGATTGGTGGATAAGACTGGGCTCTTATTGGCTAGATTTCAAGCCGTATACAAAATATCCCTAGTAGTAATGATTTCTGTCAGACAGGAGGGAGAGACAGCTAAGTTACATCGCAATACAATAGTGGTTCGCATAATTGATTTGTCTGGGTATCTGACCTTCATTGTCTAAGACAATTATATGAGTCAATAAGAACTGTAACACTAGACTCCTAAGAGTCTTGTAGAAACAATGAGGGGCTTATTCCCCGTCTATAAACAAACTATCTTCATGTCTGGCTGGATTTTAATAAACTTAACCAATGCTAGGAACTGACAGAGTCCATGTCATCACACTGTGTATCTAATCCCATCCTGTGATGACAGCAGAAGATGCTAAAGACAGCTGCAGTTTTCTTGGCGGCTGCTCGTCTATCTTGCCTCAAGTTGCCCGCTTGCTATGTTTCACGCTTGCTCTGGTTCTTTGTGCTGAGCTATGTATCTAATCCCATCCTATGTGATACTGTGTGGTGACAGCAGAAGATGCTGGAGACAGCTGCAGTCTTCTTGGCGGCCGCTCATCGTTCTTGCCTGCAGTTGCTCGCTCGCTCTGTTTCCCGCTTACTCCGTTTCTTGCTTGCTTTATTTCCCGCTCGCTCTGGTCCTTTGTGCTGAGCGGTGTATCTAATCCCATCCTGTGTGATACTGTGTGATGACAGCAGAAGATGCTGGAGACAGCTGCAGTCTTCTTGGCGGCCGCTCGTCCATCTTGCCTGCAGTTGCTCGCTCGGTTTCCCGCTCGCTGTTTCCTGCTCGCTCTGGTCCTCTGTGCTGAGCTGTGTATCTAATCCCATCCTGTGTGATACTGTGGTGTGTGGTGACAGCAGAAGATGCTGGAGACAGCTGCAGTCTTCTTGGCGGCCGCTCGTCCATCTTGCCTGCAGTTGCTCGCTCGGTTTCCCGCTCGCTGTTTCATGCTCGCTCTGGTCTTCTGTGCTGAGCTGTGTATCTAATCCCATCCTGTGTGATACTGTGGTGTGTGGTGACAGCAGAAGATGCTGGAGACAGCTGCAGTCTTCTTGGCGGCCGCTTGTTGCCTGCAGTTGCCGCTCGCTCGGTTTCCCGCTCGCTGTGGTCCTTTGTGCTGAGCGGTGTATCTAATCCCATCCTGTGTGATACTGTGTGATGACAGCAGAAGATGCTGGAGATAGGTGCAGTCTTCTTGGCGGCCGCTCGTCCATCTTGCCTGCAGTTGCTCGCTCGGTTTCCCGCTCGCTCTGTTTCCTGCTCGCTCTGGTCCTCTGTGCTGAGCTGTGTATCTAATCCCATCCTGTGTGATACTGTGGTGTGTGGTGACAGCAGAAGATGCTGGAGACAGTTGCAGTTTTCTTGGCGGCCGCTCGTCCTTCTTGCCTGCAGTTGCCGCTCGCTCGGTTTCCCGCTCGCTGTGGTCCTTTGTGCTGAGCGGTGTATCTAATCCCATCCTGTGTGATACTGTGTGGTGACAGCAGAAGATGCTGGAGACAGCTGCAGTCTTCTTGGCGGCCGCTCGTCCATCTTGCCTGCAGTTGCTCGCTCGGTTTCCCGCTCGCTGTTTCCTGCTCGCTCTGGTCCTCTGTGCTGAGCTGTGTATCTAATCCCATCCTGTGTGATACTGTGGTGTGTGGTGACAGCAGAAGATGCTGGAGACAGCTGCAGTCTTCTTGGCGGCTGCTTGTTGCCTGCAGTTGCCGCTCGCTCGGTTTCCCGCTCGCTGTGGTCCTTTGTGCTGAGCTGTGTATCTAATCCCATCCTGTGTGATACTGTGTGGTGACAGCAGAAGATGCTGGAGACAGCTGCAGTCTTCTTGGCGGCCGCTCGTCCATCTTGCCTGCAGTTGCTCGCTCGGTTTCCCGCTCGCTCTGTTTCCTGCTCGCTCTGGTCCTTTGTGCTGAGCTGTGTATCTAATCCCATCCTGTGTGATACTGTGTGGTGACAGCAGAAGATGCTGGAGACAGCTGCAGTCTTCTTGGCGGCCGCTCGTCCATCTTGCCTGCAGTTGCTCGCTCGGTTTCCCGCTCGCTGTTTCCTGCTCGCTCTGGTCCTCTGTGCTGAGCTGTGTATCTAATCCCATCCTGTGTGATACTGTGGTGTGTGGTGACAGCAGAAGATGCTGGAGACAGCTGCAGTCTTCTTGGCGGCTGCTTGTTGCCTGCAGTTGCCGCTCGCTCGGTTTCCCGCTCGCTGTGGTCCTTTGTGCTGAGCTGTGTATCTAATCCCATCCTGTGTGATACTGTGTGGTGACAGCAGAAGATGCTGGAGACAGCTGCAGTCTTCTTGGCGGCCGCTCGTCCATCTTGCCTGCAGTTGCTCGCTCGGTTTCCCGCTCGCTCTGTTTCCTGCTCGCTCTGGTCCTTTGTGCTGAGCTGTGTATCTAATCCCATCCTGTGTGATACTGTGTGGTGACAGCAGAAGATGCTGGAGACAGCTGCAGTCTTCTTGGCGGCCGCTCGTCCATCTTGCCTGCAGTTGCTCGCTCGGTTTCCCGCTCGCTGTTTCCTGCTCGCTCTGGTCCTCTGTGCTGAGCTGTGTATCTAATCCCATCCTGTGTGATACTGTGGTGTGTGGTGACAGCAGAAGATGCTGGAGACAGCTGCAGTCTTCTTGGCGGCTGCTTGTTGCCTGCAGTTGCCGCTCGCTTGGTTTCCCGCTCGCTCTGGTCCTTTGTGCTGAGCTGTGTATCTAATCCCATCCTGTGTGATACTGTGTGGTGACAGCAGAAGATGCTGGAGACAGCTGCAGTCTTCTTGGCGGCCGCTCGTCCATCTTGCCTGCAGTTGCTCGCTCGGTTTCCCGCTCGCTCGGTTTCCCGCTCGCTGTGGTCCTTTGTGCTGAGCTGTGTATCTAATCCCATCCTGTGTGATACTGTGTGGTGACAGCAGAAGATGCTGGAGACAGCTGCAGTCTTCTTGGCGGCCGCTCGTCCATCTTGCCTGCAGTTGCTCGCTCGGTTTCCCGCTCGCTGTTTCCTGCTCGCTCTGGTCCTCTGTGCTGAGCTGTGTATCTAATCCCATCCTGTGTGATACTGTGGTGTGTGGTGACAGCAGAAGATGCTGGAGACAGCTGCAGTCTTCTTGGCGGCTGCTTGTTGCCTGCAGTTGCCGCTCGCTTGGTTTCCCGCTCGCTCTGGTCCTTTGTGCTGAGCTGTGTATCTAATCCCATCCTGTGTGATACTGTGTGGTGACAGCAGAAGATGCTGGAGACAGCTGCAGTCTTCTTGGCGGCCGCTTGTTGCCTGCAGTTGCCGCTCGCTCGGTTTCCCGCTCGCTCTGGTCCTTTGTGCTGAGCCAGCGTTGCGGCGTCCTGACAATCTTCTTGATTGTTGTTTACTTGTCAGAGTGCGTTAGCCTCTGGTGTCCTGGTCTCGGGCGGTCCGGGTGCTGATGTGTGCTGCTCTTGATTCGTATGGACACCATGTACACGGCCACAGATGTAATCACGCGGACCTGTAGATGCCGCGATGTCCTTGCAGGAGCGCCGCCGTCAGCACTTTCTCCTCACAAGTCATTATTTCTTATTTTCAGCGCCTTGATTTGTTTTTCTTTTAACCTTTTTGCGTCTGTTCCGGGTCCAGACCCTTCCTATTGTGGCTCCGTGGACAGGAGCTGGCAGCACCCGGGTGTGGAGCCACCTACTCGTCACGTGGCCGTGCGCCGCTCACTTCTGCAGCATTTATCAGGTGCATGGATTTAGAGGGAAGTAGTAATGTTACTACCTGGAGAAATTGTCTCCTGAATGCGGCCGTACGTCTCCTCCGCTGCTGAGATATCGACGTCTGCTCCTTTATAGACGGGTAGTCTCCTATACAAATGGGTGTGTCCTAAATGCTCTGCGGGCGTCGGCATCTGGTGGATTACGCCCATTTAGCAAAAAAGACGATTTGTATGTAGGGAAAGGAACAGAAGGAAAACACGGCCGGACTCAGGAGAACAGCGGCATTGACACCGCGGAAGAGGGAACCGGACAGTCCACGTCATACACACGTAATACAGCATATATAAGGGACTCACTGTGCGCCCTGATATAGGACATACCGCGCAGAAGGTAAGGACCCGCTGACGAGTTTACACGTTTCCCCCTACACAGCACGGAGCGGCCGCTATTATCGTAGGAAGCTTCACCTGGGACCGAAGAAAAAAATCCGGAGAATCCCAACGTAGCATTTATAAATAATTCATCTGCATTTTATTGCAGGAAATAAGTATCTGACACAATAGAAAAACGGATGAAGATTTGGTAGAAACCCTTGTCTGCAGTTACCGAGGTCGGACGTTTCCGGTGGTTCATCATCAGGTTTGCACACACTGCAGAGGGATATCAGCAACTCCTCCATACAGATCTTCTCCAGATCTCTCAGGTCACTCCTCCATACAGATCTTCTCCAGATCTCTCAGGTCACTCCTCCATACAGATCTTCTCCAGATCTCTCAGGTCACTCCTCCATACAGATCTTCTCCAGATCTCTCAGGTCACTCCTCCATACAGATCTTCTCCAGATCTCTCAGGTCACTCCTCCATACAGATCTTCTCCAGATCTCTCAGGTCACTCCTCCATACAGATCTTCTCCAGATCTCTCAGGTCACTCCTCTGTACAGATCTTCTCCAGATCTCTCAGGTCACTCCTCCATACAGATCTTCTCCAGATCTCTCAGGTCACTCCTCCATACAGATCTTCTCCAGATCTCTCAGGTCACTCCTCCAGACAGATCTTCTCCAGATCTGTCAGGTCACTCCTCCATACAGATCTTCCCCAGATCTCTCAGGTCACTCCTCCATACAGATCTTCTCCAGATCTCTCAGGTCACTCCTCCATACAGATCTTCTCCAGATCTCTCAGGTCACTCCTCCATACAGATCTTCTCCAGATCTCTCAGGTCACTCCTCCATACAGATCTTCTCCAGATCTCTCAGGTCACTCCTCTGTACAGATCTTCTCCAGATCTCTCAGGTCACTCCTCCATACAGATCTTCTCCAGATCTCTCAGGTCACTCCTCCATACAGATCTTCTCCAGATCTCTCAGGTCACTCCTCCAGACAGATCTTCTCCAGATCTGTCAGGTCACTCCTCCATACAGATCTTCCCCAGATCTCTCAGGTCACTCCTCCATACAGATCTTCTCCAGATCTCTCAGGTCACTCCTCCATACAGATCTTCTCCAGATCTGTCAGGTCACTCCTCCATACAGATCTTCCCCAGATCTCTCAGGTCACTCCTCCATACAGATCTTCTCCAGATCTCTCAGGTCACTCCTCCATACAGATCTTCTCCAGATCTCTCAGGTCACTCCTCCATACAGATCTTCTCCAGATCTCTCAGGTCACTCCTCTGTACAGATCTTCTCCAGATCTCTCAGGTCACTCCTCCATACAGATCTTCTCCAGATCTCTCAGGTCACTCCTCCATACAGATCTTCTCCAGATCTCTCAGGTCACTCCTCCATACAGATCTTCTCCAGATCTGTCAGGTCACTCCTCCATACAGATCTTCCCCAGATCTCTCAGGTCACTCCTCCATACAGATCTTCTCCAGATCTCTCAGGTCACTCCTCCATACAGATCTTCTCCAGATCTGTCAGGTCACTCCTCCATACAGATCTTCCCCAGATCTCTCAGGTCACTCCTCCATACAGATCTTCTCCAGATCTCTCAGGTCACTCCTCCATACAGATCTTCTCCAAATCTCTCAGGTCACTCCTCCATACAGATCTTCTCCAAATCTCTCAGGTCACTCCTCCATACAGATCTTCTCCAACTCTCTCAGGTCACTCCTCCATACAGATCTTCTCCACATCTCTCAGGTCACTCCTCCATACAGATCTTCTCCACTTCTCTCAGGTCACTCCTTCATACAGATCTTCTCCAAATCTCTCAGGTCACTCCTCCATACAGATCTTCTCCAGATCTTCCAGGTCACTCCTCTGTACAGATCTTCTCCAGATCTCTCAGGTCACTCCTCCATACAGATCTTCTCCAGATCTTCCAGGTCACTGCTCCATACAAATCTTCTCCAGATCTCTCAGGTCACTCCTCCATACAGATCTTCTCCAGATCTCTCAGGTCACTCCTCCATACAGATCTTCTCCAAATCTCTCAGGTCACTCCTCCATACAGATCTTCTCCACATCTCTCAGGTCACTCCTCCATACAGATCTTCTCCAGATCTCTCAGGTCACTCCTCCATACAGATCTTCTCCACATCTCTCAGGTCACTCCTTCATACAGGTCTTCTCCAGATCTCTCAGGTCACTCATCCATACAGGTCTTCTCCAGATCTCTCAGGTCACTCATCCATACAGGTCTTCTCCAGATCTTTCATGTCACTCTTCCATAAAGCTCTTCTCCCGATCTTCCTGGTCACTACATCAATAATATATACTGCATAATGTGCACTGCAGTAAAAATTCCAAACTGCACTTTTTTAAAAATTAGAGATTGAATTCTGAAATCAGATTGAATTGTGGTCACTACATCATACAGATTTTCTCCGGATCTTGCAGGTCACTCCTATGTACAGATCTTCTCCAGATCTTTCAGGTCACGCCCCCATATGGATCTTCTCCAGATCTTTCAGGTCACTCCTCCATACGGATTTTCTCCAGATCTTTCAGGTCACTCCTCCATACAGATCTTCTCTGGATCTTTCAGGTCACTCCTCCATACAGATTTTCTCCGGATCTTGGAGTTCACTCCTCCATACAGATCTTCTCCTGATCTTTCAGGTCACTCCTCCATACAGATCTTCGCCAGATCTTTCAGGTCACTTCTACGTACAGATCTTTCAAATCACTCCTCCATACAGATATTCTCCAAATCTTGCAGGTAACTCCTCCATAAAGATCTCCAGATCTTTCAGGTCACTCCTCCATACAGATTTTCTCCGGATCTTGGAGGTCACTCCTCCATAAAGATCTTCTCCAGATCTTTCAGGTCACTCCTATGTACAGTTCTTCTCCTGATCTTTCAGGTCACTCCTCCATAAAGATCTTCTCCAGAACTTTCAGGTCACTCCTCCATAAAGATCTTCTCCGGATCTTTCAGGTCACTTGTCCATACAGATCTTCTCCGGATCTTTCAGGACACTCCTCCATACAGATCTTCTCCAGATCTTTCAGGTCACTCCTCCATACAGATCTTCTCCAGATCTTTCAGGTCACTCCTCCATACAGATCTTGTCCAAATCTTTCAGGTCACTCCTCCATTCGGATCTTGTCCAGATCTTTCATTTCACTCCTCCATATGGATCTTCTCCTGATCACTCCTCCATACGGATCTTCTCCAGATCTTTAAGGTCACGCCTCATTATGGATCTTCTCCAGATCTTTCAGGTCACTCCTCCATACGGATCTTCTCCAGATCTTTCAGGTCACCCCTCCATATAGATCTTCTCAGGATCTTTTAGGTCACTCCTCCATACAGATCTCCAGCTCTTTCAGGTCACTCCTCCATACAGATCTTCTTCAGATCTTTTAGGTCACTCCTCCATACAGATCTTCTCTGGATCTATCAGGTCACTCCTCCATACAGATCTTCTCCGGATCTTGCAGGTCACTACATCATACAGATCTTCTCCGCATCTTGCAGGTCACTCCTTCTTACAGATCGTCTCCTGATCTTTCAGCTCACTCCTTCATACAGATCTTCTCCAGATCTTTCAGGTCACTCCTCCATAAAGATCTTCTCCAGATCACCCTGATCACTCCTCCATACAGATCTTCTCCAGATCTTTCAGGTCACTCCTACGTACAGATCTTTCAGGTCACTCCTCCATACAGATCTTCTCCAGATCTTTCAGGTCACTCCTCCATACAGATTTTCTCCAGATCTTTCAGGTCACTCCTACGTACAGATCTTTCAGGTCACTCTTCCATACAGATCTTCTCCAGATCTTTCAGGTCACTCCTCCATACAGATCTTCTCCATATTTTTCAGATTTCGGGGTCTGTCACTGGACAACCTTGAGTTTCAGCTCCTCCAAAGATTTTTTTATTGGGGTGAATCTGGAGACTGGCTAAGCCACTCCAGGACCTTGATATGCTTCTTATGGATCTGCTCCTTACTTGCCTTGCTGTGTGTTTCGGGTCATTGTCATGCTGGAAGACCCAGCCACGACCCATCTCCAGTGCTTTTAATGAGGGAAGGAGGGTTTTGGCCAAAATCTTGTGATACACGACCCCATCCATCCTCCCTTCAATACGGTTCAGCCGTTTTGCCTTTTTACAGAAAAGCCCCCTAAAGCATAATGTTTCCATCCCCATGCTTCACGGCTGGGATGGTGCTCTTGTGGTTGTACTCATCCTTATTCCTTCAAACATGGCGAGTGGACTTGATACGAAAAAAGTTGTATTTTGGTCTCATCTGACCAACCAGTCCAGTCAGCCGAGGCCGAAACATCGAATGCACCAACAGAATGCAGACAAACCCTTCAATATGATGGACGCTTCACAGGTACAAGATAAATTGCACACTAGTGGCGTGCATAGGGCGCTGTTCACACTTGTATGCGCATGGTGTCCAGCCAGCAACCTATTACCATGCCCTTACTGTGACGACATGGACTCTCTTGGGTTAACGTTTCTTAAAATCCAGCCAGACAGCATGATAGATTGTCTATAGATGGGGGAGAAGTCCCTCATTGTTTTTACAAGACTCTTGTTGACTCAATGTAATTGTGTTGGCCACTGAAAGCTAGACTATTGTTCTCCAGACATTTCCAGTAACCATTGTATTGTAGTTGTGTATTGATAATGTAATTACCTTAGTAGCCATTGTCTAGTGGCTCCCAGTTTACATGTACACCCTCAGCCTTTCTAAGCACATCATTTGAATGAGCATTGTCCATGTAGCTTGAAATTCGTCCAATGGGAGAAGCAATCTTGTCCAACCAATGGATGAGGACGCAGTGTGTCCAGGGGGAGGGCTGTGGCTATAAATGAGGACTTCTTTAAGCCACCAGGTGGTTGATGGTTGTTGGATTCAGCCTAAGCTCTTTGGAGCTGACTGGAGGATCAGGACATCCTATGGCTTCAATCTAGGGACTCCGGATCCGGTTGGAGACCATATCCACAGCCTAGGGATTTCGACTCCGGCTGCCAGGATTTTAACATCAAACCAGGACTACCTAAGGAGGACACTCAGGTTGGGACAGTTCAGTCACCTGTTGCAGACTTTGCAGACCTCAGACAGCTTGGAACCTGTGAGGCATGGACATTCTAAATCCCTGGTGAGCCAGCGGAAGGGTGAGACTCTGTTGCCTGTTACATTTGTGTGTTTTGCTGGTTATGTGTTATGTGCCGTTAATTGTTTGGGGATCCAATAAAGTCTAATTATTGTGGTTCCCTCACCCTGTGTTGTCTGAGTAGTGTTACGCCCACGGTTAGGGAGGCCGGCGTTCAGTTGGGATGAGCCCTGAGCCACGATGTCTTTCTAAAGGCGGCGGGTTTTAGTGGACGAGAGCGCCCACTGAGCCCCGTGTCTCCACAATTGGTGGCAGCGGTGGGATACTACTCAGCCTGGTTTACCCAGGGGAGCTGCAGTGGACTGGTGTTTTCGGACACCGTCCAGGGCTCAACAACCAGGGAGGCACATAAGCATACCCAGCAGGCCATAGGGGAGGCATTCAGGTTTCGGACGCTGCCATGTCCAACCCCACCAGCTCAGCCATGGGACAAGGACAAGAGAGGAGTTACGACCGCTGCAGTAAATGGATGCTACAGGATATGTGCCAGAGGCGAAAGATTATCTACTGGAACGCTGAGACTCGGTCAGCCTTGATCCAGAAATTAGTCCGTTGGGATGCCCAGAATGATGCAGAGGACGATGAGGATCCCGCCGATATTGACCCTGAGGATTTAAACTATGTGCCACATCATGGATCTAGTGACAATCGGAAATCAACTTTGTCCAAATTGGCCCAAGCCACAGCGTTGTTGGATGCATTGGGGCCTAGATCCTCAAGAGAAGAGAGGGCTTGGGTTATGGAATATGTTTATGGGATTCCAGCTGCCGTACTGCTAGCACCAGCCGGTCGAGAAGGATGGTCCCACTACCCAGCAGAAGCTGAACCAAAACAAAGAGGCCGCATGCTTGGAGCCCATCTGCCAGTCCAACCAGTCAACATATGCCGAGATGAACCAACGAGACCTGAGGAATGCTACTCCCAAGAAACACCAATAGCTGAGGAAGTGGTTTATCCAGTCCACACCCTACGGCAGGCCGGACACTGTACACCAGCCAACCTCCATCCCCACATCCAGACGGTCAAGGTCGGTGATATACAGGCTCAGGGACTTCGAGACATTGGATCTTCCATCACTCTGGTTAGCCCAGTTATTGTTTCCCCAGAAGACCCTTTACCAGATTCCCAATTATCCATCACCCTGGCTGAGGGCCAGCGCTCAGACGTCCCTCTGGCATGTGTGCAGTTGGACCTAAGGACCGACCAGGGAGAGATCGATGTGGAGATTGTGAACAGCCTCCCCATACCTGTCATTGTGGAGACTGACCAGAGCAAGGCTGATGTAGAGCTTATGGACACCGTCCCCACACCAGTTATTTCGGGAAAGGACCAGGGAGAGGTTTATGTGAGACTTGTGAACAGCCTCCCCACACCTGTCATTGTGGAGACTGACCAGAGCAAGGCTGATGTGGAGCTTATGGACACCGTCCCCACACCAGTTATTTCGGGAAAGGACCAGGGAGAGGTTGATGTGAGACTTGTGAACAGCCTCCCCACACCTGTCATTGTGGAGACTAATCAGAGCAAGGCTGATGTGGAGCTTATGGATACCATCCCCACACCAGTTACTTTGGGGTCTGACCAGGAAGAGGTCCATATGGAGTTTATAGACAGCCTCCCCACACCTGTTGTTTTGGGGTCTAGCCAGGAGGAAGTTGAAGTGGGGTTCATAGATGGCCCCACAAAGCCTGTTGTTTCGGATACCACTCAAAGGGAAGTGAAAGTAAGGATTGTGAATTACCTGCTCACACCAGTCATTTTGGAGAATGACCTAGGACAAGGACTATCCAGTCAGTTTGAAGCAGTCATCACCCACCTCCAAGCCAAGCAGGACCCTGATGTGGATCTTTCTAACATCTTTTCCAGGGATGGTTTGCATTCCCGGTCTCCATCATCTACTTCTGAGCCAAGAACTGTGAGTAAGCCTAACCACACTGTGGCTATTGACTGGGGGAGGATTGATAGTGGGACATTTGTGCAGGCCCAACTCATGGACCCCACCTTAGTGCTTGTCCACAATATGGCTGCTCAACTTGGGGGAGGTAATCAGGGGGAGGTGTATGGATGCGAGCCTCTGTTGCTGACCTCACCATTAAAAAGGACAATGCCGTCAAGAGGAGAAGGATGATCGGAAGCCTATCATGTCTGGCTAATATTAAGAAGGGGGAGGAATGTGACGACATGGACTCTCTTGGGTTAACGTTTCTTAAAATCCAGCCAGACAGCATGATAGATTGTCTATAGATGGGGGAGAAGTCCCTCATTGTTTTTACAAGACTCTTGTTGACTCAATGTAATTGTGTTGGCCACTGAAAGCTAGACTATTGTTCTCCAGACATTTCCAGTAACCATTGTATTGTAGTTGTGTATTGATAATGTAAATACCTTAGTAGCCATTGTCTAGTGGCTCCCAGTTTACATGTACACCCTCAGCCTTTCTAAGCACATCATTTGAATGAGCATTGTCCATGTAGCTTGAAATTCGTCCAATGGGAGAAGCAATCTTGTCCAACCAATGGATGAGGACGCAGTGTGTCCAGGGGGAGGGCTGTGGCTATAAGAGAGGACTTCTTTAAGCCACCAGGTGGTTGATGGTTGTTGGATTCAGCCTAAGCTCTTTGGAGCTGACTGGAGGATCAGGACATCCTATGGCTTCAATCTAGGGACTCCGGATCCGGTTGGAGACCATATCCACAGCCTAGGGATTTCGACTCCGGCTGCCAGGATTTTAACATCAAACCAGGACTACCTAAGGAGGACACTCAGGTTGGGACAGTTCAGTCACCTGTTGCAGACTTTGCAGACCTCAGACAGCTTGGAACCTGTGAGGCATGGACATTCTAAATCCCTGGTGAGCCAGCGGAAGGGTGAGACTCTGTTGCCTGTTACATTTGTGTGTTTTGCTGGTTATGTGTTATGTGCCGTTAATTGTTTGGGGATCCAATAAAGTCTAATTATTGTGGTTCCCTCACCCTGTGTTGTCTGAGTAGTGTTACGCCCACGGTTAGGGAGGCCGGCGTTCAGTTGGGATGAGCCCTGAGCCACGCTGTCTTTCTAAAGGCGGCGGGTTTTAGTGGACGAGAGCGCCCACTGAGCCCCGTGTCTCCACACTTACTATGAGATTATTCGGGGTACCCAGACACTACTCAAATGCTGCACACAAGGGACAGAGACTCTGTCGCGGGCGGAGGAGGGGACGCTGCACTCTCCCACTGCTTGGGTCCGGCTACTGCTGCTGCTGCTCGGTGGTGGCTCGAGCGGTGGGCCGGATCCCGGGGACTCGAGCGGCGCTCCTCGCCCGTGAGTGAAAAGGGGGGATTGACTGTGGGGATTTGATATTGTCCGTGACGCCACCCACGGTTGTGGTGAGATTGGTGACACCACCGCTGCTCTGGACGGGGATCCCGGGAGCGGTGACTGGGAGCAGCTTGGATGTTGGTTCTCTCCTCCGTGGGTAGGGGGTTGGTTGTCCCGGGGCCCGGTGATGGGGTAGGGATGGATGGCAGGCAGGTTACAGGGCCTTGTGAGGTGCAGGGTCGCGGGAGCAGCGCTGTGCCGCACGGCACGGTGGTACTCACTCAGCCAATGATGTACACAGAGTCTCCGGTAAAACACACGGCTGGATGGACGGGTCCCACAGACGGCTGCGGTGTTTCTCCTCCCGGTAGGTTGATGGTGACTGCCTTTCCCTGCACCTGTGTAGTGTAACGGTTCCAATGGGTTCCCACCGGTAACCCGCTCCCCAGCTTGAAGGTTGCTGAAGGAGCCCCTTTTGCCCGCAGGCTCTGGCCCTGGGAACTTTAGCCTTGGCGGTGACTGTGTTTCCCTCTCTCGGTTGGACGGTTGCCTTCTGTCAGGACTTGGCTGCTGGGAAACCCAGGAGGTTCCCTTCGCTAACGGATTTGGCAAATTCACGGCGACTCCTAGCCTTGCCGGGGTCCGTAAGCCCCTGCAGGATGGTGCTGGCTTCTCTTTGCTCCCCGATCCGGTACCGCCGGGCCACCGCCCGTCCACGGTCCTTACGGTAACTCCGATAGGCCACTCCTGCAGACGGTCACCACCGTCTGCCAACCTTTCTGTTCTGTCCGGGCCACACACCCGGACCAACTTCAGTCTGCTCAACCACCACTCTCCTTCCTCTCACTTCCACTTCCTTCACTAATCTGCAAACTTCAACTACTTTTCCCGCCTCCAGGACTGTGAACTCCTCGGTGGGCGGGACCAACCGCCTGACCCACCCCCTGGTGTGAACATCAACCCCTGGAGGGAGGCAACAAGGGTTTTGTCTGACTTAGGTGTGCCTGACCGGGAGTGTGGGGTGTGTTGGTGTTGTTCTCTGTGGCCCCTGGCTTGTCCAGGGCGCCACAACTCCACTATGCACGGCCTGTATTAAGAGGCCTGGCTGCAATTTACCTTGCACCTGTGAAGCGTCCATCATATTGAGGGGTTCGTCTGCATTCTGTTGGTGCATTAGATATTTTGGCCTGGGCTGACTGGACTAGTTGCCCTCTTTTCTGCTGTAAGTATATTACATTTTTGGGGGAGTTTTATCTCCTCTCATCTGACCACATGACCTTCTCCCATGCCTCGTCTGGATCATCCAGATGGTCATTGGTGAACTTCAGACGGGCCTGAACATGTGTTGGCGTGAGCAGAGGGACCTTGCGTGCCCTGCAGGTATTTACTCCATGACAGCGTAGTGTGTTACTAACCGTAGTCTTTGCGACTGTGGTCCCAGCTCTCTTCAGGTCATTGACCAGATCCTCCTGTGTAGTTCTGGGCTGATTCCTGACCTTTCTGAGAATCATTCTTACACCACGGGGTGAGCTCCTACTCCAACAGACTAAGATTGACAGTCATCTTGTGTCTCATTCATTTTCTTATATTTGTACCACAGTTGTTGCCTTCTCACCAAGCTGCTTGCCTATTGTCCACTGTACACGGGGTGGAGTGTGGATGACACTGTCTATGGGGTGGAGTGTGGATGACACTGTCTATGGGGTGGAGTGTGGATGACACTGTCTATGGGGTGGAGTGTGGATGACACTGTACACGAGGTGGAGTGTGGATGACACTGTACACGGGGTGGAGTGTGGATGACACTGTACACGCGGTGGAGTGTGGATGACAATGTCTATGGGGTGGAGTGTGGATGACACTGTACACGGGGTGGAGTGTGGATGACACTGTCTATGGGGTGGAGTGTGGATGACACTGTCTGTGGGGGGAAGTGTGGATGACACTGTCTATGGGGTGGAGTGTGCATGACACTATCTATGGAGTGGAGTGTGGATGACACTGTACACGCGGTGGAGTGTGGATGACACTGTCTATGGGGTGGAGTGTGGATGACACTGTCTATGGAGTGGAGTGTGGATGACACTGTCTATGGGGTGGAGTGTGGATGACACTGTACACGCGGTGGAGTGTGGATGACACTGTCTATGGGGTGAAGTGTGGATGACACTGTCTATGGGGTGGAGTGTGGATGACACTGTCTATGGAGTGGAGTGTGGATAACACTGTACACGCGGTGGAGTGTGGATGACACTGTCTATGGGGTGGAGTGTGGATGACACTGTCTATGGGGTGGAGTGTGGATGACACTGTACACGAGGTGGAGTGTGGATGACACTGTACACGGGGTGGAGTGTGGATGACACTGTCTATGGGGTGGAGTGTGGATGACACTGTCTATGGGGTGGAGTGTGGATGACACTGTCTATGGGGTGGAGTGTGGATGACACTGTACACGAGGTGGAGTGTGGATGACACTGTACACGGGGTGGAGTGTGGATGACACTGTCTATGGGGTGGAGTGTGGATGACACTGTCTATGGGGTGGAGTGTGGATGACACTGTCTATGGGGTGGAGTGTGGATGACACTGTCTATGGGGTGGAGTGTGGATGACACTGTCTATGGAGTGGAGTGTGGATGACACTGTCTATGGGGTGGAGTGTGGATGACACTGTACACGCGGTGGAGTGTGGATGACACTGTCTATGGGGTGGAGTGTGGGTGACACTGTCTATAGGGTGGAGTGTGGATGACACTGTACACGCGGTGGAGTGTGGATGACACTGTCTATGGGGTGGAGTGTGGATGACACTGTCTATGGAGTGGAGTGTGGATGACACTGTCTATGGGGTGGAGTGTGGATGACACTGTCTATGGGGTGGAGTGTGGATGACACTGTCTATGGAGTGGAGTGTGGATGACACTGTCTATGGGGTGGAGTGTGGATGACACTGTCTATGGGGTGGAGTGTGGATGACACTGTCTATGGGGTGGAGTGTGGATGACACTGTCTATGGGGTGGAGTGTGGATGACACTGTCTATGGGGTGGAGTGTGGATGACACTGTCTATGGGGTGGAGTGTGGATGACACTGTCTATGGGGTGGAGTGTGGATGACACTGTCTATGGAGTGGAGTGTGGATGACACTGTCTATGGGGTGGAGGGTGGATGACACTGTCTATGGGGTGGAGTGTGGATGACACTGTCTATGGAGTGGAGTGTGGATGACACTGTCTATGGGGTGGAGTGTGGATGACACTGTCTATGGGGTGGAGTGTGGATGACACTGTCTATGGGGTGGAGTGTGGATGACACTGTCTATGGAGTGGAGTGTGGATGACACTGTCTATGGGGTGGAGGGTGGATGACACTGTCTATGGGGTGGAGTGTGGATGACACTGTCTATGGAGTGGAGTGTGGATGACACTGTCTATGGGGTGGAGGGTGGATGACACTTGTGGAGACACGGGGCTCAGTGGGCGCTCTCGTCCACTAAAACCCGCCGCCTTTAGAAAGACAGCGTGGCTCAGGGCTCATCCCAACTGAATGCCGGCCTCCTTAACCGTGGGCGTAACACTACTCAGACAACACAGGGTGAGGGAACCACAATAATTAGACTTTATTGGATCCCCAAACAATTAACGGCACATAACGCATAATCAGCAAAACACACAAATGTAACAGGCAACAGAGTCTCACCCTTCCGCTGGCTCACCAGGGATTAGAATGTCCATGCCTCACAGGTTCCAAGCTGTCTGAGGTCTGCAAAGTCTGTAACAGGTGACTGAACTGTCCCAACCTGCGTGTCCTCCTTAGGTAGTCCTGGTTTGATGATAAAATCGTGGCAGCCGGAGTCGAAATCCCTAGGCTGTGGATATGGTCTCCAACCGGATCCGGAGTCCCTAGATTGAAGCCATAAGATGTCCTGATCCTCCAGTCAGCTCCAAAGAGCTTAGACTGAATCCAACAACCATCAACAACCACTGGTGGCTTAAAGAAGTCCTTTTTATAGCCACAACCTTCCCCTTGGATACACTGCGTCCTCATCGATTGGTTGGACAAGATTGCTTCTCCCATTGGAGGAATTTCAAGCTGCATGGATAATGTTCATTTAAATGATGTGTTTAGAAAGGCTGAGGGTGTACATGTAAACTGGGAGTCACTGACTAGACAATGGCTACTAAGGTAATTACATTATCAATACACAGCTACAATACAATGGTTACTGGAAATGTCTGGAGAACAATACCTCTGGCTTTCAGTGGCCAACACAATTACATTGAGTCAACAAGAGTCTTGTAAAAACAATGAGGGTCTTCTCCCCCATCTATAGACAATCTATCATGCTGTCTGGCTGGATTTTAAGAAACGTTAACCCATGAGAGTCCATGTCGTCACATTCCTCCCCCTTCTTAATATTAGCCAGACATGATAGGCTTCCGATCATCCTTCTCCTCTTGACGGCATTGTCCTTTTTAATGGTGAGGTCAGCAACAGAGGCTTGCATCTATACACCTCCCCCTGATTACCTCCCCCAAGTTGAGCAGCCATATTGTGGGCAAGCACTAAGGTGGGGTCCATGAGTTGGGCCTGCACAAATCTCCCACTATCAATCCTCCCCCAGTCAATAGCCACAGTGTGGTTAGGCTTACTCACGGTTCTTGGCTCAGAAGTGGATGATGGAGACCGGGAATGCAAACCATCCCTGGAAAAGATGTTAGAAAGATCCACATCAGGGTCCTGCTTGGCTTGGAGGTGGGTGATGGCTTCTTCAAACTGACTGGCTAGTCCTTGTCCTAGGTCATTCTCCAAAATGACTGGTGTGAGCAGGTAATTCACAAGCCCCACTTTCACTTCCCTTTGAGTGGTATCCGAAACAACAGGCTTGGTGGGGCCATCTATGAACCCCACTTCAACTTCCTCCTGGCTAGTCCCCGAAACAACAGGTGTGGTGAGGCTGTCTATAAACTCCATATGGACCTCTTCCAGGTCAGACCCCAAAGTAACTGGTGTGGGGACGGTGTCCATAAGCTCCACATCAGCCTTGCTCTGATTAGTCTCCACAATGACAGGTGTGGGGAGGCTGTTCACAAGTCTCACATCAACCTCTCCCTGGTCCTTTCCCGAAATAACTGGTTTGGGGACGGTGTCCATAAGCTCCACATCAGCCTTGCTCTGGGCAGTCTCCACAATGACAGGTATGGGGAGGCTGTTCACAATCCCAACATCGATCACTTCCTGGTTGGTCCCCAAAATACCAGGTGTGGGGAGGCTGTCCTCAAGCTCCACCTCGACCTCTCCCTGGTCGGTCCTTAGGTCCAACTGCACACATGCCAGAGGGACGTCTGAGAGCTGGCCCTCAGCCAGGGAGATGGATAATTGGGAATCTGGTAAAGGGTCTTCTGGGTAAACAATAACTGGGCTTACCAGAGTGATGGAAGATCCGATGTCTCGAAGTCCCTGAGCCTGTATATCACCGACCTTTACCGTCTGGATGTGGGGATGGAGGTTGGCTGGTGTACGTTGTCCGACCTGCCGTAGGGTGTGGACTGGATAAACCACTTCCTCAGTTATTGGTGTTTCTTGGGAGTAGCTTTCCTCAGGTCTCGTTGGTTCATCTCGGTATATGTTGACTGTTGGACTGGCAGATGGGCTCCAAGCATGCGGCCTCTTTGTTTTGGTGCAGCTTCTGCTGGGTAGCGGGACCATCCTTCTCGACCCGCTGGTGCTAGCAGTATGGCAGCTGGAATCCCATAAACATATTCCATAACCCAAGCCCTCTCTTCTCTTGAGGATCTAGGCCCCAATGCATCCAACAACGCTGTGGCTTGGGCCATTTTGGACAAGGTTGATTTCCGATTGTCACTAGATCCATGATGTGCCACATAGTTTAAATCCTCTGGGTCAATATCGACGGGATCCTCATCGTCCTCTGCATCATTCTGGGCATCCCAACGGACTAATTTCTGGATCAAGACTGACCGAGTCTCAGCGTTCCAGTAGATAATCTTTCGCCTCTGGCACAGATCCTGTAGCATCCATTTACTGCAGCGGTCGTAACTCCTCTCTTGTCCTTGTCCCATGGCTGAGCTGGTGGGGATGGACATGGCAGCGTCCGAAACCTGAATGCCTCCCCTATGGCCTGCTGGGTATGCTTATGTGCCTCCCTGGTTGTTGAGCCCTGGACGGTGTCCGAAAACACCAGTCCACTGCAGCTCCCCTGGGTAAACCAGGCTGAGTAGTATCCCACTGCTGCCACCAATTGTGGAGACACGGGGCTCAGTGGGCGCTCTCGTCCACTAAAACCCGCCGCCTTTAGAAAGACAGCGTGGCTCAGGGCTCATCCCAACTGAACGCTGGCCTCCTTAACCGTGGGCGTAACACTACTCAGACAACACAGGGTGAGGGAACCACAATAATTAGACTTTATTGGATCCCCAAACAATTAACGTCACATAACCCATAACCAGCAAAACACACAAATGTAACAGGCAACAGAGTCTCACCCTTCCGCTGGCTCACCAGGGATTTAGAATGTCCATGCCTCACAGGTTCCAAGCTGTCTGAGGTCTGCAAAGTCTGTAACAGGTGACTGAACTGTCCCAACCTGCGTGTCCTCCTTAGGTAGTCCTGGTTTGATGATAAAATCGTGGCAGCCGGAGTCGAAATCCCTAGGCTGTGGATATGGACTCCAACCGGATCCGGAGTCCCTAGATTGAAGCCATAAGATGTCCTGATCCTCCAGTCAGCTCCAAAGAGCTTAGACTGAATCCAACAACCATCAACAACCACTGGTGGCTTAAAGAAGTCCTTTTTATAGCCACAACCTTCCCCTTGGATACACTGCGTCCTCATCGATTGGTTGGACAAGATTGCTTCTCCCATTGGAGGAATTTCAAGCTGCATGGATGTTCATTTAAATGATGTGCTTAGAAAGGCTGAGGGTGTACATGTAAACTGGGAGTCACTGACTAGACAATGGCTACTAAGGTAATTACATTATCAATACACAGCTACAATACAATGGTTACTGGAAATGTCTGGAGAACAATACCTCTGGCTTTCAGTGGCCAACACAATTACATTAAATCAACAAGAGTCTTGTAAAAACAATGAGGGTCTTCTCCCCCATCTATAGACAATCTATCATGCTGTCTGGCTGGATTTTAAGAAACGTTAACCCATGAGAGTCCATGTCGTCACAACACTGTCTATGGGGTGGAGTGTGGATGACACTGTCTATGGGGTGGAGTGTGAATGACACTGTCTATGGAGTGGAGTGTGGATGACACTGTACACGGGGTGGAGTGTGGATAACACTGTCTATGGGGTGGAGTGTGGATGACACTGTCTATGGAGTGGAGTGTGGATGACACTGTCTATGGGGTGGAGTGTGGATGACACTGTACACGCGGTGGAGTGTGGATGACACTGTCTATGGGGTGGAGTGTGGATGACACTGTCTATGGAGTGGAGTGTGGATGACACTGTACACGCGGTGGAGTGTGGATGACACTGTCTATGGGGTGGAGTGTGGATGACACTGTACACGGGGTGGAGTGTGGATGACACTGTCTATGGGGTGGAGTGTGGATGACACTGTACACGGGGTGGAGTGTGGATGACACTGTCTATGGGGTGGAGTGTGGATGACACTGTCTATGGGGTGGAGTGTGGATGACACTGTACACGCGGTGGAGTGTGGATGACACTGTCTATGGGGTGGAGTGTGGATGACACTGTCTATGGGGTGGAGTGTGGATGACACTGTCTATGGGGTGGAGGGTGGATGACACTGTCTATGGGGTGGAGTGTGGATGACACTGTCTATGGGGTGGAGTGTTGATGACACTGTCTATGGAGTGGAGTGTGGATGACACTGTCTATGGGGTGGAGGGTGGATGACACTGTCTATGGGGTGGAGTGTGGATGACACTGTCTATGGAGTGGAGTGTGGATGACACTGTCTATGGAGTGGAGTGTGGATGACACTGTCTATGGAGTGGAGTGTGGATGACACTGTCTATGGGGTGGAGTGTGGATGACACTGTCTATGGGGTGGAGTGTGGATGACACTGTACACGGGGTGGAGTGTGGATGACACTGTCTATGGAGTGGAGTGTGGATGACACTGTCTATGGGGTGGAGTGTGGATGACACTGTCTATGGGGGGAGTGTGCATGACACTGTCTATGGAGTGGAGTGTGGATGACACTGTCTATGGGGTGGAGGGTGGATGACACTGTCTATGGGGTGGAGTGTGGATGACACTGTCTATGGGGTGGAGTGTGGATGACACTGTCTATGGGGTGGAGGGTGGATGACACTGTCTATGGGGTGGAGTGTGGATGACACTGTCTATGGGGTGGATTGTGGATGACACTGTCTATGGAGTGGAGTGTGGATGACACTGTCTATGGGGTGGAGGGTGGATGACACTGTCTATGGGGTGGAGTGTGGATGACACTGTCTATGGAGTGGAGTGTGGATGACACTGTCTATGGGGTGGAGTGTGGATGACACTGTACACGCGGTGGAGTGTGGATGACACTGTCTATGGGGTGGAGTGTGGATGACACTGTCTATGGGGTGGAGTGTGGATGACACTGTCTATGGAGTGGAGTGTGGATGACACTGTACACGCGGTGGAGTGTGGATGACACTGTCTATGGGGTGGAGTGTGGATGACACTGTACACGGGGTGGAGTGTGGATGACACTGTCTATGGGGTGGAGTGTGGATGACACTGTCTGTGGGGGGAAGTGTGGATGACACTGTCTATGGGGTGGAGTGTGCATGACACTGTCTATGGAGTGGAGGGTGGATGACACTGTCTATGGGGTGGAGTGTGGATGACACTGTACACGGGGTGGAGTGTGGATGACACTGTACACGGGGTGGAGTGTGGATGACACTGTCTATGGGGTGGAGGGTGGATGACACTGTCTATGGGGTGGAGTGTGGATGACACTGTCTATGGGGTGGAGTGTGGATGACACTGTCTATGGGGTGGAGTGTGGATGACACTGTCTATGGAGTGGAGTGTGGATGACACTGTCTATGGGGTGGAGGGTGGATGACACTGTCTATGGGGTGGAGTGTGGATGACACTGTCTATGGAGTGGAGTGTGGATGACACTGTCTATGGGGTGGAGGGTGGATGACACTGTCTATGGGGTCGAGTGTGGATGACACTGTACACGCGGTGGAGTGTGGATGACACTGTCTATGGGGTGGAGTGTGGATGACACTGTCTATGGGGTGGAGGGTGGATGACACTGTCTATGGGGGTGGAGTGTGATGACACTGTACACGGGGTGGAGTGTGGATGACACTGTCTATGGGGTGGAGTGTGGATGACACTGTCTATGGGGTGGAGTGTGGATGACACTGTCTATGGGGTGGAGTGTGGATGACACTGTCTATGGGGTGGAGTGTGGATGACACTGTCTATGGGGTGGAGTGTGGATGACACTGTCTATGGGGTGGAGTGTGGATGACACTGTCTATGGGGTGGAGTGTGGATGACACTGTCTATGGGGTGGAGTGTGGATGACACTGTCTATGGGGTGGAGTGTGGATGACACTGTACACGAGGTGGAGTGTGGATGACACTGTCTATGGGGTGGAGTGTGGATGACACTGTCTATGGGGTGGAGTGTGGATGACACTGTCTATGGAGTGGAGTGTGGATGACACTGTCTATGGGGTGGAGTGTGGATGACACTGTCTATGGGGTGGAGTGTGGATGACACTGTCTATGGGGTGGAGTGTGGATGACACTGTCTATGGGGTGGAGTGTGGATGACACTGTACACGGGGTGGAGTGTGGATGACACTGTCTATGGAGTGGAGTGTGGATGACACTGTCTATGGGGTGGAGTGTGGATGACACTGTACACGGGGTGGAGTGTGGATGACACTGTCTATGGGGTGGAGTGTGGATGACACTGTCTATGGGGTGGAGTGTGGATGACCCTGTCTATGGGGTGGAGTGTGGATGACACTGTACACGGGGTGGAGTGTGGATAACACTGTCTATGGAGTGGAGTATGGATGATGACTCGCCCACCCCAGGGCTATGGGACACCCGGTGCCGGGCCGGACTAGTCCGGTGGTAGTCAGTGGTGGCTGGGCCCGGCTCCGTGGCCCTGGTGGGTGTCAGTAGAATATGTGGCTTGATGAATAAAGTTTGTGTTCGTGACGCCACCTGTGGTTTGCGGCTATTAAGCCGCCGCTGCTGTGTGAGGCCTCTGGGGTGATCTTATGGCAGCAATGGTGGTACTGCTCCCCACAGGTGGAGCGGAGCCCCGGGGACACTGTTAGTGCTCGTGGAAGTCTATGGTGTTGTGTGGCTAACACGGTGCAGGGCCGACAGGCAATGAAAGAACCAGGCACAAACAACAGTCTCTTTACCTTTTCCTCTTTACTTTGGAAACAGTCCAGTCCTGGGAGACCGTCACAGGTGGTGTTGGGGATCCAGTCGGCCTGGAAATACTTGGGGTGATCTCTCTGGCCAGCTGAGTATGAGGCCTACTCCTGTACTTTTCATTGTTATGATAGGACCCTGCTTCTCTGAATCCAGCAATGGCCCTCTTTGCTGCTGGGACCGATGGTACGTCCCTTTCCCTCTGTAGCAGGCTGCGCAGGCCCTCTCTGGTGCTTCTCTACTGGAGTCCACACCGGGCCCTGATGCTGCAGCTGTACCTTTGGGATGTTTTGGGCCAGGTGCTTGCAGCTCTCCTGCCCTTCGGATTCGGCTACCAGGGAGTATGTTTAAGCCCTGGTGGCCACAGACTCCGATGTCCGAGTCTCTCCGCTGCCTCTCAGCTACTCCTGCTTCTCTGGGCCAAGCTACTCTAGCTCTAGGCCCCAGATTCACAGGACAGCTCACTCTGCATCTGTTCACTTCTACTGCTCTCTACAGACTGAACACTACTTCCTCCCTCAGATCAGACTTAAGGGATCCTCCCTGGAATCCCAGGTTCAGAGCTCCCCCTGCTGGCCGGAGGGAGGACTGCGTTGGATGTTAACCTTGCTGGCCAATGGACCTCCCCATTACCTCCAGGCTCAGCATTAACCCTTTTGGGAGGGCAATGCTGTTGTGGCGACCAGGTCCTGGGGCGCCACACTCCCCCTTAGTTAAATTCAGTACTCCCGGACTGTGGAAACAAACATAACATGTTACAACATTTCATCCCATTATGGGAGGTGCATTACTTAAACGTTACAAACTTAAACACTACTATAAGAGTCCAGTGTGGCTCCCTGCCGGGTGTCCATTACACTGCTCCATGGGGGACCCGCCGCGATCAAACCCCCAACGTAGGCTCTGGGCGTGCGTCAGAGCATTGATGACCCCACTCTATGCACGCCGGACGGGTTTTTCTTCAGGGGTGTTGAGCACACGGGTGCTAACTATGAACAATTTAGGTGTTGGCCACCCATAGTCCAGTGGCCCAATTGTCCATTTACTTAATCACCTAAAACAAAACATTACATACCAGACATTTTCACATAACTATTTACACTCTGTTAGGTATTTTACTTTCTATGTTCTATACCTTGGAGGGGGCTGTCCCCGAGTGCTACGTTGGGACCGGCGTAGCTCTGGGGTTTTTCCCTGACTACTTAGAGTATCTGCCCCCCCCCCGCGTGATTGGTAGGCCTAACCCTGACAGGGATACATGTCGGTTGCCTACGGGATCTCAGATTCGCCAAAGGTATGACAGGTTCACCACTGACAGGGGGTTGATTCTCCTGTTCCACTGCTGGCGTGTCATCTCGTGTTGGAGCGGACGGCTCTCTAGGTGGATCTGGAACCTCTTCTGTTTCTGGCTCGACCAACTGCGGGAACGTCAAGACTGGTACCACTATGGCATTGTTTATTCGGGTCCAAGTTTTGGGGAATTTTCCAAGGATTGTTTGGATCATTTCCTCCTCCTTTTCTTGAATTTGTGGACTTTCTTGTACTTCTTCTACTTCTTTTTGGGTTCTGCACCGTTCAGGGCACGCTTTCAGGCGGTCCCGAGAAACTGCTTGATAGGTCTTGCCTTCATCCTTGCTTATGAGGCATACCTTACTGTTGTCAAAGTTGGAGGGGATAATGGTGTAGGGCTCGTTTTCCCACTGATCATCCAATTTATGCGTCCTCCGCTTCTTCTTGAGGACTTGTTCTCCAGGTGCTAAGGGAGTTGCTGGGGCTGTTTGATTATAATGCTGCTCTTGTCTCGTTCTTGCTTGAGACAGGCTCCTCTCTACGCACATTCCTGGACCTTACGGTACCGCTGCTGCCACTCTGTATCCCAATCCTCCATTTCCTGAAACGCCTCAGGTGACACAGTCCCCATCTCAAAGTCTACAGGTAACTTGCCAGGTCTGGCTCACATCAGGTAAGCAGGGCTGCAGTTGGTCGAATTTACCGGGATATGGTTGTACAAGTCTACCAGATCTGGTAACTTTTCTGGCCATTGGTTTCTTTCTTCCAAAGGTAGAGTCTTGAGCATATCAATAACCACATGGTTCATCTTCTCGCACAATCCATTGGTTTGGGGGTGGTACGGTGTGGTTCTGATTTTCTTACAACCGTACATGTTACAGAACTCTTGGAACACTTCTGCCTCGAATGCAGGACCCTGATCAGTCAGTACCCTTTCAGGGTAACCGTGAGGTCGACAAAAGTATGCCTGAAATGCTCTCGCTGCTGTTCTGGCTGTCTGGTCCTTCACGGGCACTACTACCAGGAAACGGGAGTAATGGTCCACAATGGTGAGGGCGTACACATAGCCTGACCGGCTTGGTGTTAACTTCACGTGGTCCAGGGCCACCAACTCCAGGGGCTGCTTTGTGACAATTGGCTGTAGGGGAGACCTCTGGCTGGCATCATCTTTCCGCCTCAGGTTACACGGACCACAGTCTCGGCACCATTTCTCAACGGTCTTTCTCATGTGCACCCAGTAGAACCGATCACGGAGTAGGGTCTCCAACTTCTTCCACCCGAAGTGTCCTGCGTTATCATGATAAGCTGCTAGGACCATTGGAGCATCCCTCTGTGGGACCACTATCTGCCAGACGAGTTCATTCGTTCGCCAGTTGACATATCTCTGCAGAGCTTGCCTTGGTACGTGAACAGTCGTCCCCGCTCCTTCCACAGCTGCTGGGCTTCTTCTGGAGCATCTGGGCCAAGGTGGGTCTCAGCTTGTGCTAGCTTTTCTTTGACCAATCGCACGGCCGGGTCACCGTTCTGTGTCTCTTGCCCATTATGGTGGAGTAACGGGTTGACCGAGACCTCGTGCTGGCTCGAGCGCTTCACTCCTACAGCATGCTCACACTGGGAAACACCTTGGTGATGGAAAGCCTATCTCTTCGAGTTCATCCAGGTCTTCTCCAGACTCGGGTAAGTGAGGCATTCTGGACAGCGCATCAGCATTGTTATTCTTCTTGCCAGCCCGATACTTGATGGTAAAGTCAAAGTTAGACAGCCGGGCCATCCATCGCTGTTCCAACGCACCTAACTTGGCTGTTGCCAGATGTGTCAACGGATTGTTGTCCGTGAAGATGGTGAACTTGGCCGATGCCAGATAGTGCTTGAAATGTTCAGTCACTGCCCAAACAATAGCGAGGAACTCCAGCTTGAAGGAACTGTAGTTTTCTGGATTCCTTTCTGTGGGCCGAAGCTTCCTACTGGCATAAGCTATCACCTTCTCTCTGCCTCCCTGCACCTGGGACAGAACTGCTCCCAGTCCCACGTTGCTGGCGTCTGTATACAGTACAAACGGCTGGCTGTAGTCAGGGTAGGCCAGAATTTCTTCTCCCGTGAGAGCCCCTTTCAGCTGGACAAAGGATGTTTCTAGTTGGCTGCTCCATTCAAATGGAGGGCTCTGCTTCTTAGCCTGCTTTGGCTGGCCCACCAGGAGATCTTGAAGAGGCGCTGCTATCTTGGTGAAACCATCAATGAACCTTCCGTAGTAGCCCACCAGCCCAAGGAACTGCCGCACCTCCTTTACCGTGGTGGGTCTTGGCCAGTCCTTGATTACGGTGACTTTCTCCGGATCAGGTGCCACACCTTCTGCGCTGACCACATGACCCAGGTACTGTACCTTTGGCTTCAAGAGGTGACATTTGGACGGCTTTATCTTCAGGCCATATTTCGACAAGGACTCAAACACTTCTGCTAAGTGCCTCAGGTGGTCTTCATAAGTCTTGGAGTAGACTATGACGTCATCCAGGTACAACAGCACGGTTTCAAGGTTGTGGTGGCCCAAGTAGCACTCCATCAACCTTTGGAACGTCCCTGGGGCGTTGCAGAGCCCGAATGGCATACAGTTGAACTCACAGAGGCCCATTGGTGTCGTGAATACAGTCTTCTCCCTGTCCGCCTCTGCCACGGGAACCTGCCAATACCCACTGGTGAGATCCAAGGTGGAGAAATAGTTAGCTGACTTTAAGGCTGTTAGTGACTCCTCTATTCTGGGCAGTGGATAAGCATCTTTATGTGTAATGCGGTTAATTTGCCTGTAATCTACGCACATTCTCATTGTACCATCTTTTTTCTTTACGAGCACTAGTGGAGCTGCCCAGGGGCTACAACTATCTCTGATAACCCCAGCCTCCTTCATTTCCCGTAACATTTCCTTGGCACACTGATACTGTGCGGGGGGGGGTACAGGTCGGTATCTCTCTTTAATGGGATGATGATCACCCATGGGGATTTGATCTTTAACCCCTTTCACCTGCCCAAAATCTAGGGGGTGTTTGCTGAAGACCCGCTCGTACTCCTGTACCACCCGGTAAACCCCATGCTTTTGGTGTGAGGGGGTGGAGTCGGTGCCCACATGTAAGTTTTGGCACCAGTCTTCCAGCTGCCCCTTGGAGCCATTGTCTTCCGCCTGGTCGGACGGGATCAAGGGTTCCACTGCTTTGATGGTATTGTTGCTGACAGTGTACAGTTTTGCTACAGTGGCGTACCGGGGCAATTTGGCTTCCTCCTCCCCACAATTCAGGACACGGACGGGCACTCTCCCCTTGCGGACGTCCGCTACCCCTCTGGCTATCAGGACTCCAGGCCTACTGTCTGAATACACCGGTTCTACCAAGGCATGGTAATCCTGACCCTTGAGGCCTATTGCTGCCCGACACCATATCAACATTTCACTTCTTGGGGGTATTGCAATGGGGAGGGGGTCACTTACCCTCACACTGCCAATTTCTCCTCCGGCCAGCTCTACCTGCTGCCTCCTCATCAGGGCTCTGATCTCCCTCTGTAGGGCACGCTGCTGCCCGGAGATGGCACCTTCAGACGCCTGCTGCAACAAAATTATCACTTCGGCAACACAATTTTCCATCACATTTGTACCAATGGTTAGCAGTGGGTCAGATTCTTTGTGATCTATATCTACAATTATCATCCCCTGACATGGCAATTCCACCCGCCCCACTTTAATGGTTACTTCTTTGTACCCAATTTGAGGTAAGGGCTGACCATTACTGGCCACAATTGTTAGATCATCATCTGGGCCATGGTCAATGTCTGAATCAGCCCAATATCTTTTGTACAGTTTGTAGGGGATGGTTGTTACCTGGGACCACGTATCCAGGAGGGCATTCAAAGGGATCCCATCCAGCACAATAGGAAGGACCGGGCGTCCTCCCACATACTTGCTGCGGCTGGGGTTTGAGCCGGGCTTCCTTACACCTGGGGGTTGGCTCCTGGCCCCAGGTTCGGCCCATTTAAAGGACAGTGTCGTGCTGTAACGGGGGCAGGGGGCGCCTCAGGGGGTATAGTCGAGTCCCCTCGCCTTGTGGGCCGCAGGCTGAACCCCGGCCCGGCCGTCACTTGCAAAACAGGTGTGTTGTTGGGGCAGAGTGTGGATGCATGGGGCCCATTCATGACAGCGTTCTTTCTGTGCTCTCCAGCTCCTTCTTCACTTTCAGGAAAGAGACAATTGCAGGCAGCGGGTAAACCAAACACCGTTTTATTAAACAAAGCTTCCATCTTTCTGTTTGCAGCAGGTTTACTTTAGTACGTTACAAGTTACAGGTCCTTTTCTACAAAAACGGTTTCCTTTTTCTCTACGGCCACTTTCCTTTGCCTGCAGGGGCCAATTGTTATCCCCCTAGCAGTGGTACTCCTATCCCCATTTTTGTCCAGCCCTTTCCCAGGGATTTGTATTGAACTAGGGGACGGCTCCAGTACTCACTACCGGCTCCGGATTAGCTCCAACTTCTCCGCTCCACTGCCACAGCACCCACTCCTGCACTCTGCCCCGGCACTTCTCCTCAGCTCTCTCCCATGTTACATCTCACAGCACCCACTCCTGCACTCTGCCCCGGCACTTCTCCTCAGCTCTCTCCCATGTTACATCTCACAGCACCCACTCCTGCACTCTGCCCCGGCACTTCTCCTCAGCTCTCTCCCATGTTACATCTCACAGCACCCACTCCTGCACCCTGCCCCGGCACTTCTCCTCAGCTCTCTCCCATGTTACATCTCACAGCACCCACTCCTGCACTCTGCCCCGGCACTTCTCCTCAGCTCTCTCCCATGTTACATCTCACAGCACCCACTCCTGCACTCTGCCCCGGCACTTCTCCTCAGCTCTCTCCCATGTTACATCTCACAGCACCCACTCCTGCACTCTGCCCCGGCACTTCTCCTCAGCTCTCTCCCATGTTACATCTCACAGCACCCACTCCTGCACTCTGCCCCGGCACTTCTCCTCAGCTCACTCTCCTGTTACATCTCCCAGCACCCACTCCTGCACCCTGCCCCGGCACTTCTCCTCAGCTCTCTCCCATGTTACATCTAACAGCACCCACTCCTGCACTCTGCCCCGGCACTTCTCCTCAGCTCTCTCCCATGTTACATCTCACAGCACCCACTCCTGCACTCTGCCCCGGCACTTCTCCTCAGCTCTCTCCCATGTTACATCTCACAGCACCCACTCCTGCACTCTGCCCCGGCACTTCTCCTCAGCTCTCTCCCATGTTACATCTCACAGCACCCACTCCTGCACTCTGCCCCGGCACTTCTCCTCAGCTCTCTCCCATGTTACATCTCACAGCACCCACTCCTGCACTCTGCCCCGGCACTTCTCCTCAGCTCTCTCCCATGTTACATCTCACAGCACCCACTCCTGCACTCTGCCCCGGCACTTCTCCTCAGCTCTCTCCCATGTTACATCTCACAGCACCCACTCCTGCACTCTGCTCCGGCACTTCTCCTCAGCTCTCTCCCATGTTACATCTCACAGCACCCACTCCTGCACTCTGCCCCGGCACTTCTCCTCAGCTCTCTCCCATGTTACATCTCACAGCACCCACTCCTGCACTCTGCCCCGGCACTTCTCCTCAGCTCTCTCCCATGTTACATCTCACAGCACCCACTCCTGCACTCTGCCCCGGCACTTCTCCTCAGCTCTCTCCCATGTTACATCTCACAGCACCCACTCCTGCACCCTGCCCCGGCACTTCTCCTCAGCTCTCTCCCATGTTACATCTCACAGCACCCACTCCTGCACTCTGCCCCGGCACTTCTCCTCAGCTCTCTCCCATGTTACATCTCACAGCACCCACTCCTGCACTCTGCCCCGGCACTTCTCCTCAGCTCTCTCCCATGTTACATCTCACAGCACCCACTCCTGCACTCTGCCCCGGCACTTCTCCTCAGCTCTCTCCCATGTTACATCTCACAGCACCCACTCCTGCACTCTGCCCCGGCACTTCTCCTCAGCTCTCTCCCATGTTACATCTCACAGCACCCACTCCTGCACTCTGCTCCGGCACTTCTCCTCAGCTCTCTCCCATGTTACATCTCACAGCACCCACTCCTGCACTCTGCCCCGGCACTTCTCCTCAGCTCTCTCCCATGTTACATCTCACAGCACCCACTCCTGCACTCTGCCCCGGCACTTCTCCTCAGCTCTCTCCCATGTTACATCTCACAGCACCCACTCCTGCACTCTGCCCCGGCACTTCTCCTCAGCTCTCTCCCATGTTACATCTCACAGCACCCACTCCTGCACCCTGCCCCGGCACTTCTCCTCAGCTCTCTCCCATGTTACATCTCACAGCACCCACTCCTGCACTCTGCCCCGGCACTTCTCCTCAGCTCTCTCCCATGTTACATCTCACAGCACCCACTCCTGCACTCTGCCCCGGCACTTCTCCTCAGCTCTCTCCCATGTTACATCTCACAGCACCCACTCCTGCACCCTGCCCCGGCACTTCTCCTCAGCTCTCTCCCATGTTACATCTCACAGCACCCACTCCTGCACCCTGCCCCGGCACTTCTCCTCAGCTCTCTCCCATGTTACATCTCACAGCACCCACTCCTGCACTCTGCCCCGGCACTTCTCCTCAGCTCTCTCCCATGTTACATCTCACAGCACCCACTCCTGCACTCTGCCCCGGCACTTCTCCTCAGCTCTCTCCCATGTTACATCTCACAGCACCCACTCCTGCACTCTGCCCCGGCACTTCTCCTCAGCTCTCTCCCATGTTACATCTCACAGCACCCACTCCTGCACTCTGCCCCGGCACTTCTCCTCAGCTCTCTCCCATGTTACATCTCACAGCACCCACTCCTGCACTCTGCCCCGGCACTTCTCCTCAGCTCTCTCCCATGTTACATCTCACAGCACCCACTCCTGCACTCTGCCCCGGCACTTCTCCTCAGCTCTCTCCCATGTTACATCTCACAGCACCCACTCCTGCACCCTGCCCCGGCACTTCTCCTCAGCTCTCTCCCATGTTACATCTCACAGCACCCACTCCTGCACTCTGCCCCGGCACTTCTCCTCAGCTCTCTCCCATGTTACATCTCACAGCACCCACTCCTGCACTCTGCCCCGGCACTTCTCCTCAGCTCTCTCCCATGTTACATCTCACAGCACCCACTCCTGCACTCTGCCCCGGCACTTCTCCTCAGCTCTCTCCCATGTTACATCTCACAGCACCCACTCCTGCACTCTGCCCCGGCACTTCTCCTCAGCTCTCTCCCATGTTACATCTCACAGCACCCACTCCTGCACCCTGCCCCGGCACTTCTCCTCAGCTCTCTCCCATGTTACATCTCACAGCACCCACTCCTGCACTCTGCCCCGGCACTTCTCCTCAGCTCTCTCCCATGTTACATCTCACAGCACCCACTCCTGCTCTCTGCCCCGGCACTTCTCCTCAGCTCTCTCCCATGTTACATCTCACAGCACCCACTCCTGCTCTCTGCCCCGGCACTTCTCCTCAGCTCTCTCCCATGTTACATCTCACAGCACTCACTCCTGCACTCTGCCCCGGCACTTCTCCTCAGCTCTCTCCCATGTTACATCTCACAGCACCCACTCCTGCACTCTGCCCCGGCACTTCTCCTCAGCTCTCTCCCATGTTACATCTCACAGCACCCACTCCTGCACCCTGCCCCGGCACTTCTCCTCAGCTCTCTCCCATGTTACATCTCACAGCACCCACTCCTGCTCTCTGCCCCGGCACTTCTCCTCAGCTCTCTCCCATGTTACATCTCACAGCACCCACTCCTGCACTCTGCCCCGGCACTTCTCCTCAGCTCTCTCCCATGTTACATCTCACAGCACCCACTCCTGCACCCTGCCCCGGCACTTCTCCTCAGCTCTCTCCCATGTTACATCTCACAGCACCCACTCCTGCACTCTGCCCCGGCACTTCTCCTCAGCTCTCTCCCATGTTACATCTCACAGCACCCACTCCTGCACTCTGCCCCGGCACTTCTCCTCAGCTCTCTCCCATGTTACATCTCACAGCACCCACTCCTGTTCTCTGCCCCGGCACTTCTCAGCTCACTCTCCTGTTACATCTCCCAGCACCCACTCCTGCACTCTGCCCCGGCACTTCTCAGCTCTCTCTCATGTTACATCTCACAGCACCCACTCCTGCACTCTGCCCCGGCACTTCTCCTCAGCTCTCTCCCATGTTACATCTCACAGCACCCACTCCTGCTCTCTGCCCCGGCACTTCTCCTCAGCTCTCTCCCATGTTACATCTCACAGCACCCACTCCTGTTCTCTGCCCCGGCACTTCTCAGCTCACTCTCCTGTTACATCTCCCAGCACCCACTCCTGCACTCTGCCCCGGCACTTCTCAGCTCACTCTCCTGTTACATCTCCCAGCACCCACTCCTGCTCTCTGCCCCGGCACTTCTCCTCAGCTCTCTCCCATGTTACATCTCACAGCACCCACTCCTGCTCTCTGCCCCGGCACTTCTCCTCAGCTCTCTCCCATGTTACATCTCACAGCACCCACTCCTGCACTCTGCCCCGGCACTTCTCCTCAGCTCTCTCCCATGTTACATCTCACAGCACCCACTCCTGCACTCTGCCCCGGCACTTCTCCTCAGCTCTCTCCCATGTTACATCTCACAGCACCCACTCCTGCACCCTGCCCCGGCACTTCTCCTCAGCTCTCTCCCATGTTACATCTCACAGCACCCACTCCTGCTCTCTGCCCCGGCACTTCTCCTCAGCTCTCTCCCATGTTACATCTCACAGCACCCACTCCTGCACTCTGCCCCGGCACTTCTCCTCAGCTCTCTCCCATGTTACATCTCACAGCACCCACTCCTGCACCCTGCCCCGGCACTTCTCCTCAGCTCTCTCCCATGTTACATCTCACAGCACCCACTCCTGCACTCTGCCCCGGCACTTCTCCTCAGCTCTCTCCCATGTTACATCTCACAGCACCCACTCCTGCACTCTGCCCCGGCACTTCTCCTCAGCTCTCTCCCATGTTACATCTCACAGCACCCACTCCTGTTCTCTGCCCCGGCACTTCTCAGCTCACTCTCCTGTTACATCTCCCAGCACCCACTCCTGCACTCTGCCCCGGCACTTCTCAGCTCTCTCTCATGTTACATCTCACAGCACCCACTCCTGCACTCTGCCCCGGCACTTCTCAGCTCACTCTCCTGTTACATCTCCCAGCACCCACTCCTGCACTCTGCCCCGGCACTTCTCAGCTCTCTCCCATGTTACATCTCCCAGCACCCACTCCTGCACTCTGCCCCGGCACTTCTCAGCTCTCTCCCATGTTACATCTCCCAGCACCCACTCCTGCACTCTGCCCCGGCACTTCTCAGCTCTCTCCCATGTTACATCTCCCAGCACCCACTCCTGCACTCTGCCCCGGCACTTCTCAGCTCTCTCCCATGTTACATCTCACAGCACCCACTCCTGCACTCTGCCCCGGCACTTCTCAGCTCTCTCCCATGTTACATCTCACAGCACCCACTCCTGCACTCTGCCCCGGCACTTCTCCTCAGCTCTCTCCCATGTCACATCTCACTGCACACTGCCCTGCATTCAGAACCCTTCCTTCCCCACCTAGGCTGCCCTGCCCCTTCCTTCCCTGTCACTGTTACCAGGGGAACCACTGCTCTACACTGGCACCTAGTGGGGAAACAGTTTATGGCAGGTAACATTTTACCATCAACATTTACAATTTGCCACCATACTACTGTGGCGTCTTCAGGGGGGGAAAAACCGCTCCTTCACTACCAGGAATCCGACTACCCCTTACAGTGCAATGTGGCCCGCCTGGCTGCAGCGGCGGCAGATCGGTTGTCCCGTTGAATCATACCGGTCTGTGTCTCTGCCTCGGGTCGGCGGAATCCTCCTCTGTCGCATCCATGGGACGTCATCTGGGCTGGAGGCCAACTCGATTCTTGCAGGTGATGGGGTCACTTGTAGAGACTGCACGGTCTTGGCAAGGGCAGCTACAGTCTTGGTCAGCTCCTGGACCTGCTGTCTGAGCTCTGCAGCGGGATCCTTATCCAGGGACTGCGCCTTAGCCCCTGCAGCGGCTCGTGTTGCAGGCACCACCCCGGGGTACGTGATAGCAAGAGGCCGGAGGGATACTGGATCACTCGGTGTAGATTCTCTCAGTACCCGGATGGCCTGGTCCTTAAACTTTGCAAAGTCCAGAGCAGGGTTCTGCAGGACCATGATACGCAGCTGTGTCCTGTGGGCATCTGACCGGAGCCCCTCTATGAACTGCTCAGTTAGGAGTTTGTGTTCTTCACGTACACTCTCTGGGTCCACCTGTTTAACTGCTTTCAGGGCCTCCTGCAAGTTTAAGGCATAGTCCCTTATGCTGTCTGTGGCCCGTTGTTTGCACCCAAAGAATCTCATCTTTATTTCTGCTGCGGTGCGGGTGTCAAAAGTACTCTTTAGCTTGGCCAGTATCTGGGTTGCTGTCCCTTTATCTGTATCAGGCCAGGACTTCACTTCACGCTGGGCTGCGCCGGCTAGCTGCCCCATTAATATGCCCACCTTCTGGCTCTCAGTCAGCGGATACACCCAGAACAAGCTGTGCAGGCTTTCTCTGAAGTCACTCAAGGTATGGGACTCCCCGGAGTACTGCGGCAGCCATTCTGCTCCCGGGATGTACGGCATTGTGATCGGCATTACCGACGCTACAGCGGGGGCTGGGGCGACGGCGACTGGGATTGCTTCGGCTGGTGCTGCGGCGTCTCGGGCTATGGCAGCCACCTGCTCTCCCTCTGAGTCGGACATCTTCCTCCCCCTTAGTGAACCTTACCAGGCTCCGTTCACTTTTCAAATTCCCTTCTGGGTCGCGCGGGGTTAACGGCGCTCTGCTCTGATGGCGCGCTCCCTTCGCGCTCTTTGTCAGGCACGCCCCCCTTCTTCCTGCGCTCAGCGAGGCTAATGGCGGCGGCAGTTTCTCACAGTAAACAAAGGCTATTTCACGATTCTTCAGGCGCACAGTACCCGGTGTGACCAGGCACGAAATCCTGTTCGTGACGCCAAAATTGACTCGCCCACCCCAGGGCTATGGGACACCCGGTGCCGGGCCGGACTAGTCCGGTGGTAGTCAGTGGTGGCTGGGCCCAGCTCCGTGGCCCTGGTGGGTGTCAGTAGAATATGTGGCTTGATGAATAAAGTTTGTGTTCGTGACGCCACCTGTGGTTTGCGGCTATTAAGCCGCCGCTGCTGTGTGAGGCCTCTGGGGTGATGATACGGCAGAAATGGTGGTACTGCTCCCCACAGGTGGAGCGGAGCCCCGGGGACACTGTTAGTGCTCGTGGAAGTCTATGGTGTTGTGTGGCTAACACGGTGCAGGGCCGACAAGCAATGAAAGAAACAGGCACAAACAACAGTCTCTTTACCTTTTCCTCTTTTACTTTGGGAACAGTCCAGTCCTGGGAGACCGTTACAGGTGGTGATGGGGATCCGGTCGGCCTGGAAGTACTTGGGGTGATCTCTCTGGCCAGCTGAGTATGAGGCCTACTCCTGTGCTTTGCTTTGTTATGATAGGACCCTGCTTCTCTGAATCCAGCAATGGCCCTCTTGCTGCTGGGACTGATGGTGCGTCCCTTTCCCTCTGTAGCAGGCTGCGCAGGCTCCCTCTCTGGTGCTTCTCTGCTGGAGTCCACACCGGGCCCTGATGCTGCAGCTGTGTGTTCGGGATGTTTATGGGCCAGGTGCTTGCAGCTCTCCTGCCCTTCGGATTCGGCTACCAGGGAGTATTTTAAGCCCTGGTGACCACAGACTCCGATGTCCGAGTCTCTCCGCTGCCTCTCTGCTACTCCTGCTTCTCTGGGCCAAGCTACTCTAGCTCTAGGCCCCAGATTCACAGGACAGCTCACTCTGCGTCTGTTCACTTCCACTGCTCTCTACAGACTGAACACTACTTCCTCCCCCAGATCAGACTTAAGGGGATGCTCCCTGGAATCCCAGGTTCAGAGCTCCCCCTGCTGGCCGGAGGGAGAACTGCGTTGGATGTTAACCTTGCTGGCCAATGGACCTCCCCATTACCTCCAGGCTCAGCATTAACCCTTTTGGGAGGGAAATGCTGTTGTGGCGACCAGGTCCTGGGGCGCCACAATGACACTGTCTATGGGGTGGAGTGTGGATGACCCTGTCTATGGGGTGGAGTGTGGATGACACTGTACACGGGGTGGAGTGTGTATGACACTGTCAATGGGGTGGACTGTGGATAACACTGTCTATGGAGTGGAGTGTGGATGACACTGTCTATGGGGTGGAGTGTGGATGACACTGTCTATGGGGTGGAGTGTGGATGACACTGTCTATGGGGTGGAGGGTGGATGACACTGTACACGGGGTGGAGGGTGGATGACACTGTACACGGGGTGGAGTGTGGATGACACTGTCTATGGGGTGGAGTGTGGATGACACTGTACACGGGGTGGAGTGTGGATGACACTGTCTATGGGGTGGAGTGTGGATGACACTGTCTATGGGGTGGAGTGTTTTTTGACACTGTCTATGGGGTGGAGTGTGGATGACACTGTCTATGGGGTGGAGTGTGGATGACACTGTCTATGGGGTGGAGTGTGGATGACACTGTACACGGGGTGGAGGGTGGATGACACTGTACACGAACGAGGTGGAGTGTGGATGACACTGTCTATGGGGTGGAGGGTGGATGACACTGTACACGGGGTGGAGTGTGGATGACACTGTCTATGGGGTGGAGTGTGGATGACACTGTACACGGGGTGGAGTGTGGATGACACTGTACACGGGGTGGAGTGTGGATGACACTGTCTATGGGGTGGAGTGTGGATGACACTGTACACGGGGTGGAGGGTGGATGACACTGTACACGGGGTGGAGGGTGCATGACACTGTCTATGGGGTGGAGTGTGGATGACACTGTACACGGGGTGGAGTGTGGATGACACTGTCTATGGGGTGGAGTGTGGATGACACTGTACACGGGGTGGAGTGTGGATGACACTGTCTATGGAGTGGAGTGTGGATGACACTGTACACGGGGTGGAGTGTGGATGACACTGTCTATGGGGTGGAGTGTGGATGACACTGTACACGGGGTGGAGGGTGGATGACACTGTATACGGGGTGGAGGGTGGATGACACTGTCTATGGAGTGGAGTGTGGATGACACTGTCTATGGGGTGGAGTGTGGATGACACTGTACACGGGGTGGAGGGTGGATGACACTGTACACGGGGTGGACGCAACAGTTGGGGTCGGTATGGCTGGGGTACCACAAGCTGATGTACACGGGTCCAGGGTTTTTCTGGGCAGGATGCGGGCTTCTCCCGATATAAGAGGCCTTTTTCCCATCTATATACCTCCCCCTGATTTCCTCCCCCAGGTTGGGCGGCCGCACTACGGATAAGCTCTAAGGTGGGGTCTGACAGTTGAGCTTCCCTGAACTCTTTACGATCTATCTCCCCCCAATCAATGGCTACAGTTGGGTCTGATGTACTCACATTTGTTGGCTCTGATGAGGAGGCTGAAGATTGAGGAGTTGGGTTCTCCTCTGATGGGCTGGAAGAAAGACCTGCACCAGGATGGTGTTTGGCTTGGCTGCGGGTGATGGCGGTGACAAACTGGCTGGATAGTCCTTGTCCTAGGTCATTTCCCAAAATTACAGGGGTGGGGAGGCCGTCCATGAGCCCCACTTCAACCTCTCCTTGGTCAGTTCCCCAGTCCAACTGCACTCGTGCCAGAGGGATGTTCGAGCGCTGGCCCCCAGCAAGGATGATGGTCACTTGGCGGCCAGGTAAATGATGTTCTGTGGGAACAATATCTGGGCTGACCAGGGTGATGGAAGATCCCGAGTCTCGAAGTCCCTGAGCCTGTATATCACCGACCTTGACCGTCTGGATGTGGGGATGGAGGTTAGCTGGTGTACAGTGTCCGGCCTGCCGTAGGGTGTGGACTGGATAAACCACTTCCTCAGCTATTGGTGTTTCTCGGGAGTAGCATTCCTCTAATTATTGTGGTTCCCTCACCCTGTCTTGTCTGAGTACTGTTACGCCCACGGTTAGGGAGGCCGGCGTTCAGTTGGGATGAGCCCTGAGCCACGCTTGTCTTTCTAAAGGCGGCGGGTTTTAGTGGACGAGAGCGCCCACTGAGCCCCATGTCTCCACAATTGGTGGCAGCGGTGGGATACTACTCAGCCTGGTTTACCCAGGGGAGCTGCAGCGGACTGGTGTTTTCGGACACTGTCCAGGGCTCAACAACCAGGGAGGCACATAAGCATACCCAGCAGGCCATAGGGGAGGCATTCAGGTTTCGGACGCTGCCATGTCCAACCCCACCAGCTCAGCCATGGGACAAGGACAAGAGAGGAGTTACGACCGCTGCAGTAAATGGATGCTACAGGATCTGTGCCAGAGGCGAAAGATTATCTACTGGAACGCTGAGACTCGGTCAGCCTTGATCCAGAAATTAGTCCATTGGGATGCCCAGAATGATGCAGAGGACGATGAGGATCCCGCCGATATTGACCCGGAGGATTTAAACTATGTGCCACATCACGGATCTAGTGACAATCGGAAATCAACTTTGTCCAAAATGGCCCAAGCCACAGCATTGTTGGATGCATTGGGGCCTAGATCCTCAAGAGAAGAGAGGGCTTGGGTTATGGAATATGTTTATGGGATTCCAGCTGCCGTACTGCTAGCACCAGCCGGTCGAGAAGGATGGTCCCGCTACCCAGCAGAAGCTGCACCAAAACAAAGAGGCCGCATGCTTGGAGCCCATCTGCCAGTCCAACCAGTCAACATATGCCGAGATGAACCAACGAGACCTGAGGAATGCTACTCCCAAGAAACACCAATAGCTGAGGAAGTGGTTTATCCAGTCCACACCCTACGGCAGGTCGGACAACGTACACCAGCCAACCTCCATCCCCACATCCAGATGGTCAAGGTCGGTGATATACAGGCTCAGGGACTTCGAGACATTGGATCTTCCATCACTCTGGTAAGCCCAGTTATTGTTTCCCCAGAAGACCCTGTACTGGATTCCCAATTATCCATCTTCCTGGCTGAGGGCCAGCGCTCAGACATTCCTCTGGCATGTGTGCAGTTGGACCTAAGGACTGACCAGGGAGAGGTCGAGGTGGAGATTGTGAACAGCCTCCCCATACCTGTCATTGTGGAGACTGACCAGAGCAAGGCTGATGTGGAGCTTATGGACACCGTCCCCACACCAGTTATTTCGGGAAAGGACCAGGGAGAGGTTGATGTGAGACTTGTGAACAGCCTCCCCACACCTGTCATTGTGGAGACTGACCAGAGCAAGGCTGATGTGGAGCTTATGGACACCGTCCCCACACCAGTTACTTTGGGGTCTGACCAGGAAGAGGTCCATATGGAGTTTATGGACAGCCTCCCCACACCTGTTGTTTCGGGGTCTAGCCAGGAGGAAGTTGAAGTGGGGTTCATAGATGGCCCCACCAAGCCTGATGTTTCGGATACCACTCAAAGGGAAGTGAAAGTGGGGCTTGTGAATTACCTGCTCACACCAGTCATTTTGGAGAATGACCTAGGACAAGGGCTATCCAGTCAGTTTGAAGCAGCCATCACCCACCTCCAAGCCAAGCAGGACCCTGATGTGGATTTTTCTAACATCTTTTCCAGAGATAGTTTGCATTCCCGGTCTCCATCATCCACTTCTGAGCCAAGAACCGTGAGTAAGCCTAACCACACTGTGGCTGTTGACTGGGGGAGGATTGATAGTGGGAGATTTGTGCAGGCCCAACTCATGGACCCCACCTTAGTGCTTGTCCGCAATATGGCTGCTCAACTTGGGGGAGGTAATCAGGGGGAGGTGTATAGATGCGAGCCTCTGTTGCTGACCTCACCATTAAAAAGGACAATGCCGTCAAGAGGAGAAGGATGATCGGAAGCCTATCATGTCTGGCTAATATTAAGAAGGGAGAGGAATGTGACGACATGGACTCTCATGGGTTAACGTTTCTTAAAATCCAGCCAGACAGCATGATAGATTGTCTATAGATGGGGGAGAAGTCCCTCATCCTGCCCAGAAAAACCCTGGACCCGTGTACATCAGCTTGTGGTACCCCAGCCATACCGACCCCAACTGTTGCGTTTAGCTCATGATGTTCCTGCGGCTGGGCACATGGGGACCAAAAAGACTCGGGCCCGCCTGCTGCGTAGTTTTTTCTGGCCAAGGGTCACTCAAGAAGTGCAAAAATACAGAGCCTCTTGCCCAGTGTGTCAGCGTATGGGGGGAGCCCCATGCCGTGCCCCACTTCAACCCATGCCCTTGATAGGAGAACCGTTCCAGAGAGTTGCCATTGATATAGTAGGCCCCTTAGCCATCCCCAGCCGCAGTGGAATAAGATTCATCCTCACCCTGGTAGACTTTGCCACCCGTTACCCAGAAGCCGTTGCCTTAACCTCCATAGATGCAGAGCACGTGGCTCAAGCTCTACTGGACATCTTTAGCCGGGTAGGGTTTCCACAGGAAGTATTGACTGACCAGGGGGCACAGTTCCAAAGTGAACTGATTCACACCCTGTGGGAAAAACATGGAGTCCGCCCCATGCGCACAACCCCCTACCATCCTGAAACAAATGGATTGTGTGAGCGCTTCAACAAAACGCTCAAACAGCTCATTAGCCGATATGTGGAGTCCGAGGGGGGGGACTGGGAGAAAAACTTGCAGCAGCTCCTTTTTGCTTACCGGGAGGTGCCGCAGGACTCCACTGGGTTCTCTCCCTTTGAATTGCTGTACGGCCGAAAAGTACGAGGGCCCCTAGAGCTGGTACGAGAGAGTTCGGAGGGCACCTTCCCCACAGAAGAGGTTCCCATACTGGACTATGTTCAAAAGTTTAGGGAAAGGATGAGGCACCTCATGGCGTTAGCCCATGGGAATTTAGAAGTGGCTCAGGAAAGGCAAAAACGATGTTACGACCGCACTGCCCGGCCCCGAGAATTTGCCTGTGGACAGAAGGTCCTAGTACTAGTACCGGTGCGGAAAAACAAGCTGCAAGCCATGTGGGCGGGTCCATTCACCATTACCAAGAAATGTGGCAATACTGACTACACCGTGGCCCTGGATCGAGCAGGTGTTCGTGAGCGTACCTACCACATCAATAGGCTAAAAGCTTATGAGGAACGAGAAGTCACCAATTTAGCAGTTTGCTGTCCAGAGTTAGATGATCCAGAGTTGGACCAGATCCCAGACCTATTAGTGGACTCCAAAAGGGAAATGGGGGTAAAAGATGTATCACTAGGGGAGCAGCTTTGTCCATCACAGAAGCGACAGATATCAGACATACTCGGAACATATGAAACCCTGTTCACAAGTCAGCCTGGTAGAACCCCCCTGGTCCAGCATCATGTCAATACAGGGGCAGCCACCCCACTAAGACAACCCGCCTACCGGGTGACCCCTCCTGTGTTGGCAATGATGAAGGCCGAGGTGGATGACATGTTAAATATGGGAGTCATAGTCCCCTCCCATAGCCCATGGGCTGCCAGTGTGGTATTGGTGCCAAAAAAGGACAAGAGTACTCGTTTCTGTGTGGACTATAGACGGCTCAATGAGGTCACGATTACAGATGCTTACCCCATGCCCCGGGTGGATGAACTACTAGATAGGTTAGGGGGGTCTCGGTTTATATCTACCCTCGATTTGAGCAAGGGATACTGGCAGATCCCACTCACAAAAGACGCTCAAGAGAAATCGGCCTTCATAACCCCTTTTGGCCTCTTTGAGTTTACCAACATGCCTTTTGGGATGAAAAACGCCCCAGCCACCTTCCAGAGGATGGTAGACCATTTACTAGAGGGATGTCAGGGGTATGCCCAGGCCTATTTGGATGACATCGCTATCTTCAGCGACACTTGGGAAGAGCATCTTCAGCATGTGTCCCAGGTGCTGCAGAGGGTAGCCAAAGCCCAGCTCACCATCCGACCTGACAAATGCCAAATGGGGATGGCCGAAGTGCTATACCTGGGACATCGGGTGGGAAGTGGGTGCATTCGTCCCGAACCTGCAAAAGTAGAAGCCATTACCCAGTGGCCACGCCCGGTCAATCAGAAACAGGTCCGTGCATTTCTAGGAACCGCAAACTACTATCGAAAGTTTATCTCCAATTACAGTACCATAGCAAAACCGCTCACTGACCTCACAACCAAAAGATATGCCCGTAACCTTATCTGGACCCCAGAATGTGAAACTGCGTTCCTCCAATTGAAAGACCGGCTAGCCCAAAGCCCAGTCTTGACTGCTCCTGACTTCCGTCGCAGATTCACTGTCCAAACAGACGCATCGGACACAGGACTAGGAGCAGTACTTAGCCAAGTGGGGGACAACGGTGAGGAACATCTGATAGCTTACCTCTCCCGGAAACTGTTGGACCGAGAGAGGGCTTATGCCACCATAGAAAAAGAATGCCTGGCCATAGTCTGGGCCCTAAAAAAATTGCAGCCCTACCTCTATGGCAATGAGTTCACAGTCCTCACTGACCACAATCCATTGAGTTGGCTAAATCACACTGCCGGGGACAATGGACGCTTGCTCAGGTGGAGTCTGGCATTACAATCTTACAATTTTTCCATCTCCCATAAACAAGGCAAGAACCATGGAAATGCGGATGGGCTTTCCCGACAAGAGGAGAAGGATGATCGGAAGCCTATCATGTCTGGCTAATATTAAGAAGGGGGAGGAATGTGACGACATGGACTCTCATGGGTTAACGTTTCTTAAAATCCAGCCAGACAGCATGATAGATTGTCTATAGATGGGGGAGAAGTCCCTCATTGTTTTTACAAGACTCTTGTTGACTCAATGTAATTGTGTTGGCCACTGAAAGCTAGACTATTGTTCTCCAGACATTTCCAGTAACCATTGTATTGTAGTTGTGTATTGATAATGTAATTACCTTAGTAGCCATTGTCTAGTCAGTGGCTCCCAGTTTACATGTACACCCTCAGCCTTTCTAAGCACATCATTTAAATGAACATTATCCATGCAGCTTGAAATTCCTCCAATGGGAGAAGCAATCTTGTCCAACCAATCGATGAAGACGCAGTGTATCCAAGGGGAAGGTTGTGGCTATAAAAAGGACTTCTTTAAGCCACCAGGGGTTGTTGATGGTTGATGGATTCAGTCTAAGCTCTTTGGAGCTGACTGGAGGATCAGGACATCTTATGGCTTCAATCTAGGGACTCCGGATCCGGTTGGAGACCATATCCACAGCCTAGGGATTTCGACTGCGGCTGCCAGGATTGTAACATCAAACCAGGACTACCTAAGGAGGACACGCAGGTTGGGACAGTTCAGTCACCTGTTACAGACTTTGCAGACCTCAGACAGCTTGGAACCTGTGAGGCATGGACATTCTAAATCCCTGGTGAGCCAGCGGAAGGGTGAGACTCTGTTGCCTGTTACATTTGTGTGTTTTGCTGGTTATGTGTTATGTGCCGTTAATTGTTTGGGGATCCAATAAAGTCTAATTATTGTGGTTCCCTCACCCTGTGTTGTCTGAGTAGTGTTACGCCCACGGTTAGGGAGGCCGGCGTTCAGTTGGGATGAGCCCTGAGCCACGCTGTCTTTCTAAAGGTTGCGGGTTTTAGTGGACGAGAGCGCCCACTGAGCCCCGTGTCTCCACAATTGGTGGCAGCGGTGGGATACTACTCAGCCTGGTTTACCCAGGGGAGCTGCAGTGGACTGGTGTTTTCGGACACCGTCCAGGGCTCAACAACCAGGGAGGCACATAAGCATACCCAGCAGGCCATAGGATAGGCATTCAGGTTTCGGACGCTGCCATGTCCAACCCCACCAGCTCAGCCATGGGACAAGGACCAGAGAGGAGTTACGACCGCAGCAGTAAATGGATGCTACAGGATCTGTGCCAGATGCGAAAGATTGACTACAGGAACACTGACACTCGGTCAGACTTGATCCGGAAATTAGTCTGTTGGGATGCCCAGAATGATGCAGAGGATGATGAGGACACTGCCGTTGTGGTATCAGAGGAGGTAAACCCTGTATCTCATCCTAGATCCAGTGACAGTCTGGAAACAAACCAAACCCAAGCAGACCGAGTCAAGGAATTGTTTACTGCATTGGGGCCTGAAGCTTCAAGGGAAGAGAGGGCTGGTGTTCTGCAATTTGTGTTTGGATTTCCAATTTCCTCACCATCAGCACCTACCTCCAGGATAGACCACCACCAAGGAAGTCATCTTCGCTACAGGGATGTGCCAGTGTTTAATGATTCCAGCACTGAGATAGATGAACACTTGCAAAACTTTGAGATGCTAATGCGTATGCACCAGGTGCCCACAGATGAGTGGTCCAAATACCTGTGGACAAGCTTGCCGGTCCGGGCCCAGGAGGCTGTCCGATCACTTGGGCCTCAGGACTGCTTGGACTACGGAATTATTAAGGACACTTTGTTGGCCCTTTTTACCATAACACCCGAGAGACATCGCACTAAGTTCCGGACTATGTCTCGCCAGGGTGTCTCGTACGTCGAATTTGGCAGTCAACTCCGACGACACTGTAATCGCTGGCTCGATGGACGGGCTGCCCACTCCGCTGCTGCCCTCCGTGATGTGATAGTGCTTGAACAGCTGCTGGTGCAGATGGACCCGGAAATCCGAGAATGGGTAGCTGACAGGAAGCCCGACACCCCAGAGCAAGCAGCGCGATTGGCTGACGAATTTACAGCCAACCGACCCAGCTGGAGGCCCAATAGGTCCCTCAACCATGGATCCAAGCGACCCCCAGACTCACGTGCTGGACTAACTCGTTACCCCACAGAAGTCCCAACAAGACAAAGGTTTACCAACAGGGTGGGTGACTTGTCTAACCCACGGCGCTGTTATACGTGTGGGCGCCTTGGACACATTTCCAAAGAGTGTCTACAAAACCGGGACCCCATGCCTGGAGCCCGTCTACCAGTCAACATATGCCGAGATGAACCAACGAGACCTGAGGAATGCTACTCCCGAGAAACACCAATAGCTGAGGAAGTGGTTTATCCAGTCCACACCCTACGGCAGGCCGGACACCGTACACCAGCTAACCTCCATCCCCACATCCAGACGGTCAAGGTCGGTGATATACAGGCTCAGGGACTTCGAGACTCGGGATCTTCCATCACCCTGGTCAGCCCAGATATTGTTCCCACAGAACATCATTTACCTGGCCGCCAAGTGACAATCACCCTTGCTGGGAGCCAGCGCTCGAACATCCCTCTGGCACGAGTGCAGTTGGACTGGGGAACTGACCAAGGAGAGGTTGAAGTGGGGCTCATGGACGGCCTCCCCACCCCTGTAATTTTGGGAAATGACCTAGGACAAGGACTATCCAGCCAGTTTGTCACCGCCATCACCCGCAGCCAAGCCAAACACCATCCTGGTGCAGGTCTTTCTTCCAGCCCATCAGAGGAGAACCCAACTCCTCAATCTTCAGCCTCCTCATCAGAGCCAACAAATGTGAGTACATCAGACCCAACTGTGGCCATTGATTGGGGGGAGATAGATCGTAAAGAGTTCAGGGAAGCTCAACTGTCAGACCCCACTGATAAGGCCGTAATTTAGGTTGATGCAATCTAATCATGCATCCCTCTTAAACTGTCTGCAGACCAAATTATGAGTCACTCGTGGCAGCATGCATACCACTCTTTCACACCAGAGACGTGCTCAGATATGAATAGAAAGTAAGACTGATTTATTTCCAGAAGTTGTACAAGTATATATAACCTTATTGGCTAGGTGCCAAGAATACGTAACACGTCTCCTATTGGATAAAGTAGAACAGCTTATTCTGTGATATACAATTTACTGTAATGTGCTTGGTTCCTCATTTATATTAAGCAATGTCAGCATTATTCACTTGTCACAAGAATAGCCCAGACTGTCTGTCTGAGTCTTATGCCAAGAGATATGTGGGGTACAGTTCAAACAACATCTTAAATCTTGTTCTTTATGGATATCTCCATGTAACTCCTATATACTCATAATAATGATAATCACATCCCTAACACCACCTTAGAGCTTATCCGTAGTGCGGCCACCCAACCTGGGGGAGGAAATCAGGGGGAGGTATATAGATGGGAAAAAGGCCTCTTATATCGGGAGAAGCCCGCATCCTGCCCAGAAAAACCCTGGACCCGTGTACATCAGCTTGTGGTACCCCAGCCATACCGACCCCAACTGTTGCGTTTAGCTCATGATGTTCCTGCGGCTGGGCACATGGGGACCAAAAAGACTCGTGCCCGCCTGCTGCGTAGTTTTTTCTGGCCAAGGGTCACTCAAGAAGTGCAAAAATACAGAGCCTCTTGCCCAGTGTGTCAGCGTATGGGGGGAGCCCCATGCCGTGCCCCACTTCAACCCATGCCCTTGATAGGAGAACCGTTCCAGAGAGTTGCCATTGATATAGTAGGCCCCTTAGCCATCCCCAGCCGCAGTGGAAAAAGATTCATCCTCACCCTGGTAGACTTTGCCACCCGTTACCCAGAAGCCGTTGCCTTAACCTCCATAGATGCAGAGCACGTGGCTCAAGCTCTACTGGACATCTTTAGCCGGGTAGGGTTTCCACAGGAAGTATTGACTGACCAGGGGGCACAGTTCCAAAGTGAACTGATTCACACCCTGTGGGAAAAACATGGAGTCCGCCCCATGCGCACAACCCCCTACCATCCTGAAACAAATGGATTGTGTGAGCGCTTCAACAAAACGCTCAAACAGCTCATTAGCCGATATGTGGAGTCCGAGGGGGGGGACTGGGAGAAAAACTTGCAGCAGCTCCTTTTTGCTTACCGGGAGGTGCCGCAGGACTCCACTGGGTTCTCTCCCTTTGAATTGCTGTACGGCCGAAAAGTACAAGGGCCCCTAGAGCTGGTACGAGAGTTGGGAGGGCACCTTCCCCACAGAAGAGGTTCCCATACTGGACTATGTTCAAAAGTTTAGGGAAAGGATGAGGCACCTCATGGCGTTAGCCCATGGGAATTTAGAAGTGGCTCAGGAAAGGCAAAAACGATGTTATGACCGCACTGCCCGGCCCCGAGAATTTGCCTGTGGACAGAAGGTCCTAGTACTAGTACCGGTGCGGAAAAACAAGCTGCAAGCCATGTGGGCGGGTCCATTCACCATTACCAAGAAATGTGGCAATACTGACTACACCGTGGCCCTGGATCGAGCAGGTGTTCGTGAGCGTACCTACCACATCAATAGGCTAAAAGCTTATGAGGAACGAGAAGTCACCAATTTAGCAGTTTGCTGTCCAGAGTTAGATGATCCAGAGTTGGACCAGATCCCAGACCTATTAGTGGACTCCAAAAGGGAAATGGGGGTAAAAGATGTATCACTAGGGGAGCAGCTTTGTCCATCACAGAAGCGACAGATATCAGACATACTCGGAACATATGAAACCCTGTTCACAAGTCAGCCTGGTAGAACCCCCCTGGTCCAGCATCATGTCAATACAGGGGCAGCCACCCCACTAAGACAACCCGCCTACCGGGTGACCCCTCCTGTGTTGGCAATGATGAAGGCCGAGGTGGATGACATGTTAAATATGGGAGTCATAGTCCCCTCCCATAGCCCATGGGCTGCCAGTGTGGTATTGGTGCCAAAAAAGGACAAGAGTACTCGTTTCTGTGTGGACTATAGACGGCTCAATGAGGTCACGATTACAGATGCTTACCCCATGCCCCGGGTGGATGAACTACTAGATAGGTTAGGGGGGTCTCGGTTTATATCTACCCTCGATTTGAGCAAGGGATACTGGCAGATCCCACTCACAAAAGACGCTCAAGAGAAATCGGCCTTCATAACCCCTTTTGGCCTCTTTGAGTTTACCAGCATGCCTTTTGGGATGAAAAACGCCCCAGCCACCTTCCAGAGGATGGTAGACCATTTACTAGAGGGATGTCAGGGGTATGCCCAGGCCTATTTGGATGACATCGCTATCTTCAGCGACACTTGGGAAGAGCATCTTCAGCATGTGTCCCAGGTGCTGCAGAGGGTAGCCAAAGCCCAGCTCACCATCCGACCTGACAAATGCCAAATGGGGATGGCCGAAGTGCTATACCTGGGACATCGGGTGGGAAGTGGGTGCATTCGTCCCGAACCTGCAAAAGTAGAAGCCATTATCCAGTGGCCACGCCCGGTCAATCAAAAACAGGTCCGTGCATTTCTAGGAACCGCAAACTACTATCGAAAGTTTATCCCCAATTACAGTACCATAGCAAAACCGCTCACTGACCTCACAACCAAAAGATATGCCCGTAACCTTATCTGGACCCCAGAATGTGAAACTGCGTTCCTCCAATTGAAAGACCGGCTAGCCCAAAGCCCAGTCTTGACTGCTCCTGACTTCCGTCACAGGTTCATTGTCCAAACAGACGCATCGGACACAGGACTAGGAGCTGTACTTAGCCAAGTGGGGGACAACGGTGAGGAACATCTGATAGCTTACCTCTCCCGGAAACTGTTGGACCGAGAGAGGGCTTATGCCACTGTAAAATAGTGAGTTTATGGAGATTGATTCATAGACTGGAGTACATATATTCATAAATATATGTATATTTCGCCCATCCCTTTAAGGAGAGTCTGTAAGTTGGAAAATGCTAACCAAGAGTTTGAGATGGTAAAACCAAGGCCATCTGCTAGTTGTTCATCAAAGTTGTCAGCATATTGCTATATTCTGTTTGGAATGTTGGGCTAAGAGCTGAAATAGCTATGAGAACTTCTTACTGTTACTTTAAGGTCAAAGTTCAGCGAGCCTCAAAGGGTTTATATATAAGTTGAAGTAGGTTTTGTTACAAGTCTCTAGTGCGCAAGTACACTTATTTCGCGGGTAAAACGTACCACGTGACATGATGTAATGCTCAACTAAATTAGGATAGTTACTTTTTGTGTTACCATGTAAAGAGATAAGGGCAATCAGGAGGAGGGGTTTGGGTTATAAAAGAAGCCCACACTTCAAAGGTTGAGGAGAAGGAAGGAGAAGGAGGGAGGAGAAAGACGGACTCATCCGACCAGACCATCTACAGATCATCCCGAGACGGCTTACACACTACAGCGATGTAAGATAAATGAACTGTTATTTTTTCTATCTGTCTATCCATCTATTAACTCAAGCCAAGACAGTTATTTTTCTCTAATGACTGTAACCCTCCAATTCTTATCTGAATAAATCCATAATATGTTTTTGACCTATCTTCGCTCCAATCATTTGTATACTGGCTATGCAGTTGTCGCCCTAAACCCATAATTTAACATCCACCATAGAAAAAGAATGCCTGGCCATAGTCTGGGCCCTAAAAAAATTGCAGCCCTACCTCTATGGCAATGAGTTCACAGTCCTCACTGACCACAATCCATTGAGTTGGCTAAATCGCACTGCCGGGGACAACGGACGCTTGCTCAGGTGGAGTCTGGCATTACAATCTTACAATTTTTCCATCTCCCATAAACAAGGCAAGAACCATGGAAATGCGGATGGGCTTTCCCGACAAGAGGAGAAGGATGATCGGAAGCCTATCATGTCTGGCTAATATTAAGAAGGGGGAGGAATGTGACTGTGACGACATGGACTCTCATGGGTTAACGTTTCTTAAAATCCAGCCAGACAGCATGATAGATTGTCTATAGATTGGGGAGAAGTCCCTCATTGTTTTTACAAGACTCTTGTTGACTCAATGTAATTGTGTTGGCCACTGAAAGCTAGACTATTGTTCTCCAGACATTTCCAGTAACCATTGTATTGTAGTTGTGTGTTGATAATGTAATTACCTTAGTAGCCATTGTCTAGTCAGTGGCTCCCAGTTTACATGTACACCCTCAGCCTTTCTAAGCACATCATTTAAATGAACATTGTCCATGCAGCTTGAAAATTCCTCCAATGGGAGAAGCAATCTTGTCCAACCAATCGATGAGGACGCAGTGTATCCAAGGGGAAGGTTGTGGCTATAAAAAGGATTTCTTTAAGCCACCAGGGGTTGTTGATGGTTGATGGATTCAGTCTAAGCTCTTTGGAGCTGACTGGAGGATCAGGACATCTTATGGCTTCAATCTAGGGACTCCGGATCCGGTTGGAGACCATATCCACAGCCTAGGGATTTCGACTCCAGCTGCCAGGATTGTAACATCAAACCAGGGACTACCTAAGGAGGACACGCAGGTTGGGACAGTTCAGTCACCTGTTACAGACTTTGCAGACCTCAGACAGCTTGGAACCTGTGAGGCATGGACATTCTAAATCCCTGGTGAGCCAGCGGAAGGGTGAGACTCTGTTGCCTGTTACATTTGTGTGTTTTGCTGGTTATGTGCCGTTAATTGTTTGGGAGTCCAATAAAGTCTAATTATTGTGGTTCCCTCACCCTGTGTTGTCTGAGTAGTGTTACGCCCACGGTTAGGGAGGCCGGCGTTCAGTTGGGATGAGCCCTGAGCCACGCTGTCTTTCTAAAGGCGGCGGGTTTTAGTGGACGAGAGCGCCCACTGAGCCCCGTGTCTCCACAGATGACACTGTCTATGGGGTGGAGTGTGGATGGACACTTTACATGGGGTGGAGTGTGGATGACACTGTACACGGGGTGGAGGGTGGATGACACTGTACACGGGGTGGAGGGTGGATGACACTGTACACGGGGTGGAGGGTGGATGACACTGTACACGGGGTGGAGGGTGGATGACACTGTACACGGGGTGGAGGGTGGATGACACTGTACACGGGGTGGAGGGTGGGATGACACTGTACACGGGGTGGAGGGTGGAAGACACTTTACACGGGGTGGAGGGTGGATGAAACTGTCTATAGGGTGGAGTGTGGATGACACTTTACACGGGGTGGAGTGTGGATGACACTGTACACGGGGTGGAGTGTGGATGACACTGTACACGGGGTGGAGTGTGGATGACACTGTACACGGGGGTGGAGTGTGGGATGACACTGTCTATGGGGTGGAGTGTGGATGACACTGTCCTATGGGGTGGAGTGTGGATGACACTGTACACGGGGTGGAGTGTGGATGACACTGTACACGCGGTGGAGTGTGGATGACACTGTCTATGGAGTGGAGGGTGGATGACACTGTAACGGGGTGGAGTGTGGATGACACTGTCTATGGAGTGGAGTGGTGGATGACACTGTACACGGGGTGGAGTGTGGATGACACTGTCTATGGAGTGGAGTGTGGATGACACTGTACACGGGGTGGAGGGTGGATGACACTGTCTATGGGGTGGAGTGTGGATGACACTGTCTATGGGGTGGAGGGTGGATGACACTGTACACGGGGTGTAGTGTGGATGACACTGTCTATGGAGGAGTGTGGATGACACTGTACACGGGGTGGAGTGTGGATGACACTGTCTATGGGGTGGAGTGTGGATGACACTGTACACGGGGGTGGAGTGTGGATGACACTGTCTATGGAGTGGAGTGTGGATGACACTGTACACGGGGGTGGAGTGTGGATGACACTGTCTATGGGGTGGAGTGGTGGATGACACTGTCTATGGGGGTGGAGTGTGGATGACACTGTACACGGGGTGGACTGTGGATGACACTGTCTATGGGGTGGAGTGTGGATGACACTGTCTATGGGGTGGAGTGTGGATGACACTGTCTATGGGGTGGAGTGTGGATGACACTGTACACGGGGTGGAGTGTGGATGACACTGTCTATGGGGTGGAGTGTGGATGACACTGTCTATGGGGTGGAGGGTGGATGACACTGTACACGGGGTGGAGTGGAGTGTGGATGACACTGTCTATGGGGTGGAGTGTGGATGACACTGTCTATGGGGTGGAGGGTGGATGACACTGTCTATGGAGTGGAGTGTGGATGACACTGTACACGGGGTGGAGTGTGGATGACACTGTCTATGGGGTGGAGGGTGGATGACACTGTACACGGGGTGGAGTGTGGATGACACTGTACACGGGGTGGAGTGTGGATGACACTGTACACGGGGTGGAGTGTGGATGACACTGTACACGGGGTGGAGTGTGGATGACACTGTACACGGGGTGGAGTGTGGATGACACTGTCTATGGGGTGGAGTGTGGATGACACTGTACACGGGGGTGGAGTGTGGATGACACTGTACACGGGGTGGAGGGTGGATGACACTGTCTATGGGGTGGAGTGTGGATGACACTGTCTATGGGGTGGAGTGTGGATGACACTGTACACGGGGTGGAGGGTGGATGACACTGTCTATGGGGTGGAGGGTGGATGACACTGTACACGGGGTGGAGGGTGGATGACACTGTCTATGGGGTGGAGTGTGGATGACACTGTACACGGGGGTGGAGGGTGGATGACACTGTCTATGGGGTGGAGTGTGGATGACACTTTACACGCGGTGGAGTGTGTATGACACTGTCTATGGGGTGGAGTGTGGATGACACTGTACACGAGGTGGAGTGTGGATGACACTGTCTATGGGGGTGGAGTGTGGATGACACTTTACACGGGGTGGAGTGTGGATGACACTGTACACGGGGTGGAGGGTGGATGACACTGTACACGGGGTGGAGGGTGGATGACACTTTACACGGGGTGGAGGGTGGATGACACTGTCTATGGGGTGGAGTGTGGATGACACTTTACACGGGGGTGGAGGGTGGATGACACTGTACACGGGGTGGAGGGTGGATGACACTATACACGGGGTGGAGGGTGGATGACACTGTACACGGGGTGGAGGGTGGAAGACACTTTACACGGGGTGGAGGGTGGATGACACTGTCTATGGGTGGAGTGTGGATGACACTGTCTATGGGGTGGAGTGTGGATGACACTGTACACGGGGTGGAGTGTGGATGACACTGTACACGGGGTGGAGTGTGGATGACACTGTACACGGGGTGGAGTGTGGATGACACTGTACACGGGGTGAGTGTGGATGACACTGTACACGGGGTGGAGGGTGGATGACACTGTACACGGGGTGGAGGGTGGAAGACACTTTACACGGGGTGGAGGGTGGATGACACTGTCTATGGGGTGGAGTGTGGATGACACTGTCTATGGGGTGGAGTGTGGATGACACTGTCTATGGGGTGGAGTGTGGATGACACTGTCTATGGGGGGTGGAGTGTGGATGACACTGTCTATGGGGTGGGAGTGTGGATGACACTGTACACGGGGTGGAGTGTGGATGACACTGTACACGGGGGTGGAGGGTGGATGACACTGTACACGGGGTGGAGGGTGGAAGACACTTTACATGGGGTGGAGGGTGGATGACACTGTCTATGGGGTGGAGTGTGGATGACACTGTCTATGGGGTGGAGTGTGGATGGACACTGTCTATGGGGTGGAGTGTGGATGACACTGTACACGGGGTGGAGTGTGGATGACACTGTACACGGGGTGGAGTGTGGATGACACTGTACACGGGGTGGAGTGTGTATGACACTGTACACGGGGTGGAGTATGGATGACACTGTGCACTGAGTGGAGTGTGGATGATGTGGAGACACGGGGGGTCAGTGGGTGCTCTCGTCCGCTGGTTCGGCCGCCTTTAGAAAGACAGCGTGGCTCAGGGCTGATCCCATCTGAACGCCGGCCTCCTTAACCGTGGGCGTAACACTACTCAGGACAACACAGGGTGAGGGAACCACAATAATTAGACTTTATTGGATCCCCAAAATATTAACGGCACATAACACATAACCAGCAAAACACACAAATGTAACAGGCTCAGAGTCTCACCCTTCCGCTGCTCACCAGGGATTAGAATGGTCCATGCCTCAGAGCTTCCAGGGCCGCTTACTCCAATCCAGCAGCACCCCGCTTTCGGCGGGCACCCACCAAGAAAGGAATAACGCCAGATTTAGGAAGCTGGCTGAGGACTGCAAAAGTCAGTAACAGGTGACTGAATTGTCCCAACCTGAGTGTCCTCCTTAAGTAGTCTGTGGTTTGAAGCCATGTAGCCAAGTGATCCTCTTGTTGGAGCCAAAGTCCCTAGACCGAGTCCACAAGGCATCCTGGTTCTGATCCCCTAGCCAGCTCCTAAGAGCTTAGACTGGATCAAACAAAATCCATCAACAACTGGTGACTTAAAGAAGTCCCTTTTTATAGCCTTCCCTTCGGCTATACTGTGCCCTTATCTGATTGGTTGTAAAAGGTTGCTTCTCTTATTGGATGAATTTCAAGCTGCATGGATAATGTTCATTTAAATGATGTGGATAGAAAGACTGAGGATATCTACATGTAGTCCTGGAATGCACAGACTAGACCTGTGGTCTCAAACACGCGGCCCCGGGGCCGCATGCGGCCCCTGAGGCTGTTTGTTGCGGCCCGCAGACCCCGTGACAATCGCGGCTCTATGTTGAGGGTCGGGGCCGGCAGGACTTTACTGCATTTGAATCCATCTGCGGTGCCGCGCAAGGAGCTGTCAGTTCTATCCCAGTTGCTGCTGCTGTCTGCCAATCAGATGCAAGGAGGTGACGTCATACAGCGACGTCACTTCCTTGCATCTGATTGGCAGACAGCAGCCATTGGTCCAGACACAGCTCCTCTGTGCTGCACCGCAAATTGATTCAAATGCAGTGAAGTTTGCTGCCGGCGCCGACCCTCAGCATGGGAGCCGCGATCATCACGAGGCCCGCGACAAGCAGGTAAGGTACGTGCTCAAGATCAGGACCCGCTGCGTGCTGGACACAGCGCGTCCTGATCGGCGGGGCCGCAAGTCTACTCCTTAGGAGACCGCAGCCGCCCGTGCCTGCGATCAGGGGTTCGGGCCGCTGCGGTCTCCTCGCTGTGCTCTGCCTAGGGAGGACGCTTCAGATGCCGCAGCATAAATTCACATGCTGCGGCCTCTGGAAGCCAACACCGCAGATTCCGTTTTCACTGCGGGCTGTGGCACGCACAGTGGGCATGGGGGTTTATAGAAATCCCATGCCCACTGTGCTTTTACATACATAGCAGGGTTTTGGATGCAGCTGAAGCATGCTGCATCCAAAACTCTGCAAGTACTGATTGTGGGCACACAGGGAACGAAGGAAAGGTGAGGAGACATTTTTTTTTGTTTGCGTATTACTAAAGGATGGGCAGAATACTACAGGGATGGCCACAATACTACAAGGGTGGGCAGAATACTACAGGGATGGCCAACAATACTACAGGGATGGGGCAGAATATTACAGGGATGGCCACAATACTACAAGGGTGGGCAGAATACTACAGGGATGGGCACAATACTACAGGGATGGGCAGAATACTACAGGGATGGGCACAATACTACAGGGATGGGCAGAATACTACAGGGATGGCCACAATACTACAGGGATGGGCAGAATACTACAGGGATGGGCAGAATACTACAGGGATGGGCAGAATACTACAGGGATGGGCACAATACTACAGGGATGGGCAGAATACTACAGGGATGGGCAGAATACTACAGGGATGGGCACAATACTACAGGGATGGGCAGAATATTACAGGGATGGCCACAATACTACAAGGATGGGCAGAATACTACAGGGATGGGCTGAATACTACAGGGATGGCCACAATACTACAGGGATGGGCAGAATACTACAAGGATGGCCACAATACTACAGGGATGGCCACAATACTACAAGGTTGGGCAGAATATTACAGGGATGGCCACAATACTACAAGGATGGGCAGAATATTACAAGGATGGCCACAATACTACAAGGGTGGGCACAATACTACAAGGATGAGCACAATACTACAGGGATGGCCACAATACTACAGGGATGGGCAGAATACTACAAGGATGGGCAGAATATTACAAGGATGGCCACAATACTACAAGGGTGGGCACAATACTACAGGGATGGCCACAATACTACAGGGATGGCCACAATACTACAGGGATGGGCAGAATACTACAAGGATGGGCAGAATATTACAAGGATGGCCACAATACTACAAGGGTGGGCACAATACTACAAGGATGAACACAATACTACAGGGATGGCCACAATGCTACAGGGATGGCCACAATACTACAAGGATGGGCAGAATACTACAGGGATGGCCACAATACTATTGGGGAATAGTGATCACAAAATAATAAGTTTTCATGTATTCTTTAGTAAGATGTATAGTAGAGGGGCTACAAGGACACTAAACTTCAGGAAAGCAAATTTTAAACGGTTGAGAGATGATCTTAGTGCAATAAACTGGGATGATGTACTAAGTAATAAAAGTACACAAAGCAAATGGGAGACTTTTATGAGCATCCTGAATAGGGCTTGTGCAGAAAATATACCCTATGGGAACAAACATGCTAGAAATAGGAGGAAACCCCTATGGCTAAATAGAGCTGTAAGGGAAGCAATAAAAGAAAAACAGAAAGCCTTAAAAGAATTAAAGAGGGTAGGTAGTGATGAGGCATTATATAATTATAGAAAATTAAATAAAATATGTAAAAAGCAAATTAAGTTAGCTAAGTTTGAGACAGAGAGACTCATTGCGAGAGAAAGTAAAAATAATCCTAAAATATTCTTTAACTACATAAACAGTAAAAAACTGAAAAGCGATAGTGTTGGCCCCCTTAAAAATAGTCTTGGTGAAATGGTGGAAGGGGATGAGGGTAAAGCCAACCTGCTGAATGACTTTTTTTCTACAGTTTTTATACAAGAAAATGCCATGGCAGATGACATGACCAGTGATGCCATAAATTCACCCTTGAATATTACCTGCTTAACCCAGCAGGAAGTACGCCGCCGCCTCGAAATCACTAAGGTTGACAAATCTCCGGGCCCGGATGGCTACACCCCAGAGTACTACAGGAATTGAGTTCTGTGATAGATAGACCATTATTTTTAATCTTCTCAGATTCCTTAATAACAGGGTCGGTACCGCAGGACTGGCGCATAGCAAATGTGGTGCCAATATTCAAAAAGGGGACAAAAACTGAGCCGGGAAATTATAGGCCGGTAAGTTTAACCTCTACGGTTGGTAAAATCCTTGAGGGTTTCTTGAGAGATGCTATACTGGAGTATCTCAAGAAAAATAACCTTATGACAGAGTATCAACATGGGTTTATGAGGGATCGATCCTGTCAAACTAATTTGATCAGCTTCTATGAAGAGGTAAGTTCAAGCCTGGAGCAGGGAAATGCAGTGGATGTTGTGTATATGGACTTTTCAAAAGCTTTTGATACGGTCCCACACAAAAGGTTGGTACATAAAATGAGAATAATGGGGATAGGGGAAAATATGTGTAACTGGGTTAAAAACTGGCTCAGTGATAGGAAACAAAGGGTGGTTATTAATGGTACGTACTCGGACTGGGTCTCAGTTCATAGTGGGGTACCACAGGGGTCAGTATTGGGCCTGCTTCTTTTCAACATATTTATAAATGACCTTGTTGGGGGCATGCGGAGTAGAATTTCAATATTTGCAGATGATACTAAACTCGGCAGGGTAATCAATACAGAGGAGGATAATTTTATATTACAGGGAGATTTATGTAAATTGGAGGATTGGGCTGAGAAGTGGCAATTGAAGTTTAATGTAGATAAATGTAAGGTCATGCACTTGGGTAGAGGAAATAACATTTATGATTATGTACTTAATTGTAGAACACTGGGTAAAACAGACACAGAAAAAGACTTGGGTGTATGGGTGGATGGTAAACTTCACTTTAGTGGACAGTGTCAGGCAGCTGCTGCCAGGGCTAATAAAATAATGGGATGTATTAAAAGAGGTAGAAGTGTTCATGAAAAAAATATAGTTCTACCTCTGTACAAGTCACTAGTGCGACCGCACTTATATACTGTGTACAATTCTGGTCACCGATATATAAGAAGGACATAGCTGAACTGGAGAGGGTGCAGAGAAGAGCGACCAAGATTATTAGAGGAATGGGTGGGCTGCAATACCAAGACAGGAAAAACGAAGGCTTAGGGGGGATCTAATCACAATGTATAAATATATGAGGGGACAGTACAGAGACCTTTCCAAAGATCTGTTTACACCTAGGCCTGCGACTGGAACACGGGGGCATCCGATACGTCTTGAGGAAAGAAGGTTTAATCATAATCACAGACGAGGATTCTTTACTGTACGAGCAGTGAGACTATGGAACTCTGCCGCATGATGTTGTAATGAGGGATTCACTACTAACATTAAGCAGAGCCTGGACGCCTTTCCTGAAAAATGTAATATAACCAGTTATGTATATTAGATTTTATGACAGGGTATTGATCCAGGGAACTAGTCTGATTGCCGGATGTGGACGAAGGAAGGACATTTTTTCCCCATTGGAACTTGTTTGCCACATTGGGTTTTTTTTGCCTTCCTCTGGATCAACATGTTAGGCTACGGGTTGAACTAGATGGACTTAGAGTCTCCCTTCAACCTTAAAAACTATGATACTATGATACTATGATACTACAGGGATGGCCACAATACTACAAGGGTGGGCAGAATATTACAAGGATGGCCACAATACTACAAGGGTGGGCACAATACTACAAGGATGAGCACAATACTACAGGGATGGCCACAATACTACAGGGATGGGCAGAATACTACAGGGATGGGCAGAATACTACAGGGATGGGCAGAATACTACAGGGATGGGCAGAATACTACAAGGATGAGCACAATACTACAGGGATGGCCACAATACTACAGGGATGGGCAGAATACTACAGGGATGGGCAGAATACTACAGGGATGGGCAGAATACTACAGGGATGGGCAGAATACTACAAGGATGAGCACAATACTACAGGGATGGCCACAATACTACAAGGGTGGGCAGAATACTACAGGGATGGCCACAATACTACAGGGATGGGCAGAATACTACAGGGATGGCCACAATACTACAGGGATGGCCACAATACTACAGGGATGGGCAGAATACTACAGGGATGGCCACAATACTACAAGGGTGGGCAGAATACTACAGGGATGGCCACAATACTACAGGGATGGGCAGAATACTACAGGGATGGCCACAATACTACAAGGGTGGGCAGAATACTACAGGGATGGCCACAATACTACAGGGATGGCCACAATACTACAGGGATGGCCACAATACTACAGGGATGGGCAGAATACTACAGGGATCGCCAGAATACTACAGGGATGGCCAGAATACTACAGGGATGGGCAGAATACTACAGGGATGGCCACAATACTACAGGGATGGTCACAATACTACAGGGATGGCCACAATACTACAGGGATGGCCACAATACTACAGGGATGGCCACAATACTACAGGGATGGGCTGAATACTACAGGGATGGGTTGAATACTACAGGGATGGCCACAATACTACGGGAATTGGCAGAATACTACAGAGCACAATACTACAAGGATGGGCACAATATTACTGGGCACAATACTACAAGGATGGGCACAATACTACAAGGATTGGAACAATATTACTGGGCACAATACTACAGGGCACAAGGATGGGCACTATACTACTGGGCACAATACCACAAGGATGAGCACCTTACTACAGGGCACACGGATGGGGACATTACTGCAGCATGGGCACATTACTACAAGATTTTGGCTAAGATTACTATATGATGCTGCTAATTGTAAAACAATTACAAGAATGTGATAAAATGTAGAAAAAAAAAAATCTTAAAGCATGACATTTTTTTAATTTACTTTAAAAATGCTTTTAACAAAAAAAGTGCACGTTTGTTATAATAAACAAGCGAAAAATGTTTACAAAAGTGATCCAAGATGTATAGAAAAAAATATATGGATTCATTAAAAATGTTCACTTTGTTCTGCAAATAATGCGGCCCCCCTCATTTTTTTTTTTCTATATGCGGCCCATACACCCAGCTGAGTTTGAGACCCCTGGACTAGACAATGGCCACTGAGGTAATTTACGTTAGATTAGCACTACACAACTACATTACAATGATTGCTCGGAAGGGTCTGGAGAAACAATAGTTTAGCAAACATGAGTTAACACACAGAAGAACAATACGTCTGGCTGAATTTTAAGAAACTTTAACCCATGCTAGGCATTGGGTGTCCATGTAGTCACACTGCCCACTAGTTCAGCAACCGGGGGGTGGAGCATCTTCAAGGGAGAGTAAGGCGACAGACACACAGACTGAAAAAGGAAAAGGACAAGTGAGGAGTGGACAGAGACGGTCTCAGAGGAGAGAGCTGCGCCATAGCTCCCTCAGGATCGAGCGCAGAATGCAGAGCCCTAGGCTGGTGGTTACAGCAAGTCCCACCAGCAGAATCCGTAGGGCAGGAGATTGCAAGTCTCCTTGCCCACACAGTGCCCGGGGCACAGCAGCATCTTAGATCCAGGAGCCGTGACAAAAGAGCGGTGTGACGACATGGGTTAAAGTTTCTTAAAATCCAGCCAGACAGCATGATAGATTGTCTATAGACGGGGGAGAAGTCCCTCATTGTTTTTACAAGACTCTTGTTGACTCAATGTACTTGTGTTGGCCACTGAAAGCTAGACGTATTGTAGTTGTGTATTGATAATGTAATTACCTTAGTAGCCATTGTCTAGACGGTGACTCCCAGTTTACATGTACACCCTCAGGCTTTCTACCCATATCATTTAAATGAACATTGTCCATGCAGCTTGAAATTCCTCCAATGGGAGAAGCAATCTTGTCCAACTAATCGATGAGGACACAGTGTACCCAAGTGGAAGGTTGTGGCTATAAAAAGGACTTCTTTAAGCCACCAGGGGTTTTTGATGGTGGTTGGATTCAGTCTAAGCTCTTTGGAGCTGACTGGAGGATCAGGACATCTTATGGCTTCAATCTAGGGACTCCGGATCCGGTTGGAGACCATATCCACAGCCTAGGGATTTCGACTCCGGCTGCCAGGATTGTAACATCAAACCAGGACTACCTAAGGAGGACACGCAGGTTGGGACAGTTCAGTCACCTGTTACAGACTTTGCAGACCTCAGACAGCTTGGAACCTGTGAGGCATGGACATTCTAAATCCCTGGTGAGCCAGCGGAAGGGTGAGACTCTGTTGCCTGTTACATTTGTGTGTTTTGCTGGTTATGTGTTATGTGCTGTTAATTGTTTGGGGATCCAATAAAGTCTAATTATTGTGGTTCCCTCACCCTGTGTTGTCTGAGTAGTGTTACGCCCACGGTTAAGGAGGCCGGCGTTCAGTTGGGATGAGCCCTGAGCCACGCTGTCTTTCTAAAGGCGGCGGGTTTTAGTGGACAAGAGCGCCCACTGAGCCCCGTGTCTCCACAATTGGTGGCAGCAGTGGGATACTACTCAGCCTGGTTTACCCAGGGGAGCTGCAGTGGACTGGTGTTTTCGGACACCGTCCAGTGCTCAACAACCAGGGAGGCACATAAGCATACCCAGCAGGCCATAAGGGAGGCATTCAGGTTTCGGACGCTGCCATGTCCAACCCCACCAGCTCAGCCATGGGACAAGGACCAGAGAGGAGTTACGACCGCTGCAGTAAATGGATGCTACAGGATCTGTGCCAGATGCGAAAGATTGACTACAGGAACACTGACACTCGGTCAGACTTGATCCGGAAATTAGTCTGTTGGGATGCCTAGAATGATGCAGAGGATGATGAGGACACTGCCGTTGTGGTATCAGAGGAGGTAAACCCTGTATCTCATCCTAGATCCAGTGACCGTCTGGAAACAAACCAAAACCAAGCAGACCGAGTCAAGGAATTGTTTACTGCATTGGGGCCTGAAGCTTCAAGGGAAGAGAGGGCTGGTGTTCTGCAATTTGTGTTTGGATTTCCAATTTCCTCACCATCAGCACCTACCTCCAGGATAGACCACCACCAAGGAAGTCATCTTCGCTACAGGGATGTGCCAGTGTTTAATGATTCCAGCACTGAGATAGATGAACACTTGCAAAACTTTGAGATGCTAATGCGTATGCACCAGGTGCCCACAGCTGAGTGGTCCAAATACCTGTGGACAAGCTTGCCGGTCCGGGCCCAGGAGGCTGTCCGATCACTTGGGCCTCAGGACTGCTTGGACTACGGAATTATTAAGGACACTTTGTTGGCCCTTTTTACCATAACACCCGAGAGACATCGCACTAAGTTCCGGACTATGTCTCGCCAGGGTGTCTCGTACGTCTAATTTGGCAGTCAACTCCGACGACACTGTAATCGCTGGCTCGATGGACGGGCTGCCCACTCCGCTGCTGCCCTCCGTGATGTGATAGTGCTTGAACAGCTGCTGGTGCAGATGGACCCGGAAATCCGAGAATGGGTAGCTGACAGGAAGCCCGACACCCCAGAGCAAGCAGCGCGATTAGCTGACGAATTTACAGCCAACCGACCCAGCTGGAGGCCCAATAGGTCCCTCAACCATGGATCCAAGCGACCCCCAGACTCACGTGCTGGACTAACTCGTTACCCCACAGAACCCCCAACAAGACAAAGGTTTACCAACAGGGTGGGTGACTTGTCTAACCCACGGCGCTGTTACACGTGTGGGCGCCTTGGACACATGGCCAAAGAGTGTCTACAAAACCGGGACCCCATGCCTGGAGCCCGTCTACCAGTCAACATATGCCGAGATGAACCAACGAGACCTGAGGAATGCTACTCCCGAGAAACACCAATAGCTGAGGAAGTGGTTTATCCAGTCCACACCCTACGGCAGGCCGGACACCGTACACCAGCTAACCTCCATCCCCACATCCAGACGGTCAAGGTCGGTGATATACAGGCTCAGGGACTTCGAGACTCGGGATCTTCCATCACCCTGGTCAGCCCAGATATTGTTCCCACAGAACATCATTTACCTGGCCGCCAAGTGACCATCATCCTTGCTGGGGGCCAGCGCTCGAACATCCCTCTGGCACGAGTGCAGTTGGACTGGGGAACTGACCAAGGAGAGGTTGAAGTGGGGCTCATGGACGGCCTCCCCACCCCTGTAATTTTGGGAAATGACCTAGGACAAGGACTATCCAGCCAGTTTGTCACCGCCATCACCCGCAGCCAAGCCAAACACCATCCTGGTGCAGGTCTTTCTTCCAGCCCATCAGAGGAGAACCCAACTCCTCAATCTTCAGCCTCCTCATCAGAGCCAACAAATGTGAGTACATCAGACCCAACTGTGGCCATTGATTGGGGGGAGATAGATCGTAAAGAGTTCAGGGAAGCTCAACTGTCAGACCCCACCTTAGAGCTTATCCGTAGTGCGGCCACCCAACCTGGGGGAGGAAATCAGGGGAAGGTATATAGATGGGAAAAAGGCCTCTTATATCGGGAGAAGCCCGCATCCTGCCCAGAAAAACCCTGGACCCGTGTACATCAGCTTGTGGTACCCCAGCCATACCGACCCCAACTGTTGCGTTTAGCTCATGATGTTCCTGCGGCTGGGCACATGGGGACCAAAAAGACTCGGGCCCGCCTGCTGCGTAGTTTTTTCTGGCCAAGGGTCACTCAAGAAGTGCAAAAATACAGAGCCTCTTGCCCAGTGTGTCAGCGTATGGGGGGAGCCCCATGCCGTGCCCCACTTCAACCCATGCCCTTGATAGGAGAACCGTTCCAGAGAGTTGCCATTGATATAGTAGGCCCCTTAGCCATCCCCAGCCGCAGTGGAAAAAGATTCATCCTCACCCTGGTAGACTTTGCCACCCGTTACCCAGAAGCCGTTGCCCTAACCTCCATAGATGCAGAGCACGTGGCTCAAGCTCTACTGGACATCTTTAGCCGGGTAGGGTTTCCACAGGAAGTATTGACTGACCAGGGGGCACAGTTCCAAAGTGAACTGATTCACACCCTGTGGGAAAAACATGGAGTCCGCCCCATGCGCACAACCCCCTACCATCCTGAAACAAATGGATTGTGTGAGCGCTTCAACAAAACGCTCAAACAGCTCATTAGCCGATATGTGGAGTCCGAGGGGGGGGACTGGGAGAAAAACTTGCAGCAGCTCCTTTTTGCTTACCGGGAGGTGCCGCAGGACTCCACTGGGTTCTCTCCCTTTGAATTGCTGTACGGCCGAAAAGTACGAGGGCCCCTAGAGCTGGTACGAGAGAGTTGGGAGGGCACCTTCCCCACAGAAGAGGTTCCCATACTGGACTATGTTCAAAAGTTTAGGGAAAGGATGAGGCACCTCATGGCGTTAGCCCATGGGAATTTAGAAGTGGCTCAGGAAAGGCAAAAACGATGTTACGACCGCACTGCCCGGCCCCGAGAATTTGCCTGTGGACAGAAGGTCCTAGTACTAGTACCGGTGCGGAAAAACAAGCTGCAAGCCATGTGGGCGGGTCCATTCACCATTACCAAGAAATGTGGCAATACTGACTACACCGTGGCCCTGGATCGAGCAGGTGTTCGTGAGCGTACCTACCACATCAACAGGCTAAAAGCTTATGAGGAACGAGAAGTCACCAATTTAGCAGTTTGCTGTCCAGAGTTAGATGATCCAGAGTTGGACCAGATCCCAGACCTATTAGTGGACTCCAAAAGGGAAATGGGGGTAAAAGATGTATCACTAGGGGAGCAGCTTTGTCCATCACAGAAGCGACAGATATCAGACATACTCGGAACATATGAAACCCTGTTCACAAGTCAGCCTGGTAGAACCCCCCTGGTCCAGCATCATGTCAACACAGGGGCAGCCACCCCACTAAGACAACCCGCCTACCGGGTGACCCCTCCTGTGTTGGCAATGATGAAGGCCGAGGTGGATGACATGTTAAATATGGGAGTCATAGTCCCCTCCCATAGCCCATGGGCTGCCAGTGTGGTATTGGTGCCAAAAAAGGACAAGAGTACTCGTTTCTGTGTGGACTATAGACGGCTCAATGAGGTCACGATTACAGATGCTTACCCCATGCCCCGGGTGGATGAACTACTAGATAGGTTAGGGGGGTCTCGGTTTATATCTACCCTCGATTTGAGCAAGGGATACTGGCAGATCCCACTCACAAAAGACGCTCAAGAGAAATCGGCCTTCATAACCCCTTTTGGCCTCTTTGAGTTTACCAGCATGCCTTTTGGGATGAAAAACGCCCCAGCCACCTTCCAGAGGATGGTAGACCATTTACTAGAGGGATGTCAGGGGTATGCCCAGGCCTATTTGGATGACATCGCTATCTTCAGCGACACTTGGGAGGAGCATCTTGAGCATGTGTCCCAGGTGCTGCAGAGGGTAGCCAAAGCCCAGCTCACCATCCGACCTGACAAATGCCAAATGGGGATGGCCGAAGTGCTATACCTGGGACATCGGGTGGGAAGTGGGTGCATTCGTCCCGAACCTGCAAAAGTAGAAGCCATTATCCAGTGGCCACGCCCGGTCAATCAGAAACAGGTCCGTGCATTTCTAGGAACCGCAAACTACTATCGAAAGTTTATCCCCAATTACAGTACCATAGCAAAACCGCTCACTGACCTCACAACCAAAAGATATGCCCATAACCTTATCTGGACCCCAGAATGTGAAACTGCGTTCCTCCAATTGAAAGACCGGCTAGCCCAAAGCCCAGTCTTGACTGCTCCTGACTTCCGTCGCAGATTCATTGTCCAAACAGACGCATCGGACACAGGACTAGGAGCTGTACTTAGCCAAGTGGGGGACAACGGTGAGGAACATCTGATAGCTTACCTCTCCCGGAAACTGTTGGACCGAGAGAGGGCTTATGCCACCATAGAAAAAGAATGCCTGGCCATAGTCTGGGCCCTAAAAAAATTGCAGCCCTACCTCTATGGCAATGAGTTCACAGTCCTCACTGACCACAATCCATTGAGTTGGCTAAATCGCACTGCCGGGGACAACGGACGCTTGCTCAGGTGGAGTCTGGCATTACAATCTTACAATTTTTCCATCTCCCATAAACAAGGCAAGAACCATGGAAATGCGGATGGGCTTTCCCGACAAGAGGAGAAGGATGATCGGAAGCCTATCATGTCTGGCTAATATTAAGAAGGGGGAGGAATGTGACGACATGGACTCTCATGGGTTAAAGTTTCTTAAAATCCAGCCAGACAGCATGATAGATTGTCTATAGATGGGGGAGAAGTCCCTCATTGTTTTTACAAGACTCTTGTTGACTCAATGTACTTGTGTTGGCCACTGAAAGCTAGACGTATTGTAGTTGTGTATTGATAATGTAATTACCTTAGTAGCCATTGTCTAGACGGTGACTCCCAGTTTACATGTACACCCTCAGGCTTTCTACCCATATCATTTAAATGAACATTGTCCATGCAGCTTGAAATTCCTCCAATGGGAGAAGCAATCTTGTCCAACCAATCGATGAGGACACAGTGTACCCAAGTGGAAGGTTGTGGCTATAAAAAGGACTTCTTTAAGCCACCAGGGGTTGTTGATGGTGGTTGGATTCAGTCTAAGCTCTTTGGAGCTGACTGGAGGATCAGGACATCTTATGGCTTCAATCTAGGGACTCCGGATCCGGTTGGAGACCATATCCACAGCCTAGGGATTTCGACTCCGGCTGCCAGGATTGTAACATCAAACCAGGACTACCTAAGGAGGACACGCAGGTTGGGACAGTTCAGTCACCTGTTACAGACTTTGCAGACCTCAGACAGCTTGGAACCTGTGAGGCATGGACATTCTAAATCCCTGGTGAGCCAGCGGAAGGGTGAGACTCTGTTGCCTGATACATTTGTGTGTTTTGCTGGTTATGTGTTATGTGCTGTTAATTGTTTGGGGATCCAATAAAGTCTAATTATTGTGGTTCCCTCACCCTGTGTTGTCTGAGTAGTGTTACGCCCACGGTTAAGGAGGCCGGCGTTCAGTTGGGATGAGCCCTGAGCCACGCTGTCTTTCTAAAGGCGGCGGGTTTTAGTGGACAAGAGCGCCCACTGAGCCCCGTGTCTCCACAAGCGGCACCAGTAAAGAACTCGCGTTGCCTGCCATACGGGTGAGAACAGGAGCCAACACAAGGAAGAGGGTCTCAGTGTAGCTTCAAGCCGCAGGGACCCACACACCACAGTGCAAGTAGCAAGGACTCACAGGGGCAGCACGGGCCCTGACCTCCGAACTACCCGGGATCGGCTGGAGCCCATGACAGCGGAGTCCGGCACTCCAGAGGCGCTGATACCTCAGTTAGTAAAGAACTTTGACTGCAACCCCTGTGTGGTCCAATCCTTCCCGTGCCCTACCCTCGCCTGCACAGCCGCAGATTACTACTCCCAACATCCCCGGGGCCTGTGGAGAGCTGCACCAACCGAGCTGCGCTACATCTGCCCCAGAGGACACCTCTCGCAGCAGCGGCTCCTATGTTAGCAAAGCACAGGTGGTGTCATGAATACCAACTCTTCTCCCCTGGAAATAGCCCCTTCGTCTTTATTGACACCGCCGGGATCATGGAACCGGGCCTGGCCACTGTGACATCCCAATCTCTACACCGGCCCGGTGACGAGTAATCACCCCCCTTACAACGTGGACCTGTCAACTATGTGCCCCCCAAGCCCTCCATCTGTTCCACCCTCTCCACATCCCTCCCCCACATGCCCCGCAAACCCTCCTTCTCAACACCCATCCCTGACACGCCCCCCCCAAACCTTCCATCTCTGCCCCCCTTCTCCACACCCCTCCCCACACGTTCCTCAGCCCCGCAAGACCTCACATGCCCCCTGAGCCTTCCATTCCCCCCCCCCCTTATCCACACCCCTCCCCCAGCCTTCCATCTGTCCCCCCCTTCTCCACATCCCTCCCCCAGCCTTCCATCTGTGCCCCCCCTTCTCCACACCCCTCCCCCACACGCTACAGTCGAGCCTTCCATCTGTCCCCCCCTTCTCCACACCCCTCCCCCACACACTACAGTCGAGCCTTCCATCTGTCCCCCCCTTCTCCACATCCCTCCCCCAGCCTTCCATCTGTCCCCCCCTTCTCCACACCCCTCCCCCACATGCTACAGTCGAGCCTTCCATTTGTCCCCCCCTTTCTCCACACCCCTTCCCCCACACGCTACAGTCGAGCCTTCCATCTGTCCCCCCCTTCTCCACATCCCTCCCCCAGCCTTCCATCTGTCCCCCCCTTCTCCACACCCCTCCCCCACACGCTACAGTCGAGCCTTCCATCTGTCCCCCCCTTCTCCACACCCCTCCCCCACACGCTACAGTCGAGCCTTCCATCTGTCCCCCCTTCTCCACACCCCTCCCCCACACGCTACAGTCGAGCCTTCCATCTGTCCCCCCTTCTCCACACCTCTCCTCCACACGCTACAGTCGAGCCTTTCATCTGTCCCCCCCTTCTCCACACCCCTCCCCCACACGCTACAGTCGAGCCTTTCATCTGTCCCCCCCTTCTCCACACCCCTCCCCCACACGCTACAGTCGAGCCTTTCATCTGTCCCCCCCCCTTCTCCACACCCCTCCCCCACACGCTACAGTCGAGCCTTTCATCTGTCCCCCCCTTCTCCACACCCCTCCCCCACACGCTACAGTCGAGCCTTTCATCTGTCCCCCCCTTCTCCACACCCCTCCCCCACACGCTACAGTCGAGCCTTCCATCTGTCCCCCCCTTCTCCACACCCCTCCCCCACACGCTACAGTCGAGCCTTTCATCTGTCCCCCCCTTCTCCACACCCCTCCCCCACACGCTACAGTCGAGCCTTCCATCTGTCCCCCCCTTCTCCACACCCCTCCCCCACATGCTACAGTCGAGCCTTCCATCTGTCCCCCCCTTCTCCACACCCCTCCCCCACACGCTACAGTCGAGCCTTCCATCTGTCTCCCCCTTCTCCACATCCCTCCCCCACACGCTACAGTCGAGCCTTCCATCTGTCCCCCCCTTCTCCACACCCCTCCCCCACATGCTACAGTCGAGCCTTCCATCTGTCCCCCCCTTCTCCACATCCCTCCCCCACACGCTACAGTCGAGCCTTCCATCTGTCCCCCCCTTCTCCACATCCCTCTCCCTCCCCCACACGCTACAGTCGAGCCTTCCATCTGTCCCCCACTTCTCCACACCCCTCCCCCACATGCTACAGTCGAGCCTTCCATCTGTCCCCCCCTTCTCCACATCCCTCCCCCACACGCTACAGTCGACTGTCCCCCCCTTCTCCACACCCCTCCCCCACACGCTACAGTCGAGCCTTCCAGCTGTCCCCCCCTTCTCCACATCCCTCCCCCACACGCTACAGTCGAGCCTTTCACCTGTCCCCCCCTTCTCCACATCCCTCCCCCACACGCTACAGTCGAGCCTTCCATCTGTCCCCCCCTTCTCCACACCTCTCTCCACTCGACCCCCGAGCCTTTCATCTGTCCCCCCCTTCTCCACACCCCTCCCCCACATGCTACAGTCGAGCCTTCCATCTGTCCCCCCCTTCTCCACATCCCCTCCCCCCACACGCTACAGTCGAGCCTTTCATCTGTCCCCCCCCTTCTCCACATCCCTCCCCCACATGCTACAGTCGAGCCTTCCATCTGTCCCCCCTTCTCCACACCTCTCTCCACCACGACCCCCGAGCCTTTCATCTGTCCCCCCCCGAGCCTTCCATCTGTCCCCCCCCTTCTCCACCCCTCTCCTCCACACGCCATCCTTCCGTCGTTCCCCCCGGTGTCTGCCGCGGTCCGGCCGGTGGATTTGTATTAATGTGATTAATAAAAGTGCACGTCACCCGAGTAATTAGCAAGTAATTGGGAATGACAAGCATGTCAGCGACTGTCCCCCCCAAGGAGCCGAGCCCCCCCGTGTAAACGGCCCCGCTCACTGCCACTCATTAATGTGCACACCCCGGGGGTCACAGGTAAGAGTCACGCTCCACTCACCTGAGACCCTCACACCTCCCATAATGGAAAGCTGCGTCCCGGGGGTCCCCCATCACTCCGGCCCTGATTCCACCATATTAATTGCTGCTTCAATCTAACACTTGTGTAATGAATGAACTTCCCCTCCCCTGACAGCAATTATCCCAGACCCGAAATAATAGCAGCGCGGTCCCCTTTAAGACATACATTGTTATGTGACAATACAAAGCGACTCCTGTCTCTCATTATACAGCGATCTCTACAAAGGGCTGCAAATATATACACCCTACAAGAAAACTAGAACACTGCCCCCCTATATACAGGGCTATAAGGGCTATAATATTGCCCCTATATACAAGAATATAAGTGCTATAATACTGCCCCTATGTACAAGAATATAAGTGCTATAATACTGCCCCCTATATACAAGAATATAAGTGCTATAATACTGCCCCCTATATACAAGAATATAACTACTATAATACTGCCCCCTATATACAAGAATATAACTACTATAATAACTGCGCCTATATACAAGAATATAACTGCTATAATACTGCCCCTATATACAAGAATATAACTACTATAATACTGCCCCTATATACAAGAATATAACTACTATAATACTGCCCCCTATATACAAGAATATAACTACTATAATACTGCCCCCTATGTACAAGAATATAACTACTATAATACTGCCCCCTATATACAAGAATATAACTACTATAATACTGCCCCCTATATACAAGAATATATCTACTATAATACTGCCCCTATATACAAGAATATAACTACTATAATACTGCCCCCCTATATACAAGAATATAACTACTATAATACTGCCCCCCTATATACAAGAATATAACTACTATAATACTGCCCCTATATACAAGAATATAACTACTATAATACTGCCCCCTATATACAAGAATATAACTACTATAATACTGCTCCTATATACAAGAATATAACTACTATAATACTGCGCCTATATACAAGAATATAACTGCTATAATACTGCCCCTATATACAAGAATATAACTACTATAATACTGCCCCTATATACAAGAATATAACTACTATAATAATGCCCCCTATATACAAGAATATAACTACTATAATACTGCCCCCTATATACAAGAATATAACTACTATAATACTGCCCCTATATACAAGAATATAACTACTATAACACTGCCCTTTTATACAAGAATATAACTACTATAATACTGCCCCTAAATACAAGAATATAACTACTATAACACTGCCCCCTATGTACAAGAATAAAACTACTATAATACTGCCCCTATATACAAGAATATAACTACTATAATACTGCTCCTATATACAAGAATATAACTACTATAATACTGCCCCCTATGTACAAGAATAAAACTACTACTATAATACTGCCCCTATATACAAGAATATAACTAGTATAATACTGCTCCTATATACAAGAATATAAACTACTATAATACTGCTCCTATATACAAGAATATAACTACTATAATACTGCCCCTATATACAAGAATATAACTACTATAATACTGCCCCCTATGTACAAGAATAAAACTACTATAATACTGCCCCCTATGTACAAGAATAAAAACTACTATAATACTGCCCCTATATACAAGAATATAACTACTATAATACTGCCCCCTATATACAAGAATATAACTACTATAATACTGCCCCTATATACAAGAATATAACTACTATAATACTGCCCCCTATATACAAGAATATAACTACTATAATACTGCCCCCCATGTACAGGAATATAACTGCTATAATATTGCCCCTATATACAAGAATATAACTCCTATAATACTGCCCCTATATACAAGAATATAACTACTATAATACTGCCCCCTAATATACAAGAATATAACTACTATAATACTGCCCTCCCTATATACAAGAATATAACTACTATAATACTGCCCCCCGATATACAAGAATATAACTGCTATAATACTGCCCCTATATACAAGAATATAACTACTATAATACTGCCCCCCGATATACAAGAATATAACTGCTATAATACTGCCCCCTATATACAAGAATATAACTACTATAATACTGCCCCCTATATACAAGAATATAACTACTATAATACTGCCCCTATATTACAAGAATATAGCTACTATAATACTGCCCCCATGTACAGGAATATAACTACTATAATACTGCCCCCCTATATACAAGAATATAACTACTATAATACTGCCCCCCTATATACAAGAATATAACTACTATAATACTGCCCCCGATATACAAGAATATAACTGCTATAATACTGCCCCTTATATACAAGAATATAACTACTATAATACTGCCCCCCGATATACAAGAATATAACTACTATAATACTGCTCCTATATACAAGAATATAACTACTATAATACTGCCCCTATATACAAGAATATAACTACTATAATACTGCCCCCTATATACAAGAATATAGCTACTATAATACTGCCCCCATGTACAGGAATATAACTACTATAATACTGCCCCCTATATACAAGAATATAAACTACTATAATATTGCCCCACGATATACAAGAATATAACTGCTATAATAACTGCCCCTATATACAAGAATATAACTACTATAATACTGCCCCCTATGTACAAGAATAAAACTACTATAATAGTGCCACCTACATACAAGAATATAACTACTATAATACTGCTCCCTATATACAAGAATATAACTACTATAATACTGCCCCCTATATACAAGAATATAACTGCTATAATACTGCCCCCTATATACAAGAATATAACTACTATAATACTGCCCCCTATATACAAGAATATAACTACTATAATACTGCCCCTATATACAAGAATATAACTACTATAATATTGCCCCCGATATACAAAGAATATAACTGCTATAATACTGCCCCTATATACAAGAATATAACTACTATAATACTGCCCCCGATATACAAGAATATAACTGCTATAATACTGCCCCCTATATACAAGAATATAACTACTATAATACTGCCCCTTATATACAAGAATATATCTACTATAATACTGCCCCTTAATACAAAAATATAACTACTATAATACTGCCCCTATATACAAGAATATAACTACTATAATTGCTGCTCCCTATATACAAGAATATAACTACTATAACACTGCTCCTATATACAAGAATATAACTACTATAATACTGCCCCCTATATACAAGAATATAACTACTATAATACTGCCCCCTATATACAAGAATATAACTACTATAATACCTGCTCCTATATACAAGAATATAACTACTATAATACTGCTCCCTATATACAAGAATATAACTACTATAATACTGCCCCCTATATACAAGAATATAAACTACTATAATACTGCTCCCTATATACAAGAATATATCTACTATAATACTGCCTCCCATATACAAGAATATAACTACTATAATACTGCCCCCATGTACAGGAATATAACTGCTATAATACTGCCCCTATATACAAGAATATAACTGCTATAATACTGTCCCCTATATACAAGAATATAACTACTATAATACTGCCCCCATATATACAAGAAAATAACTACTATAATACTGCCCCCTATATACAAAGAATATAACTACTATAATACTGCCCCTGATATACAAGAATATAACTGCTATAATACTGCCCCTATATACAAGAATATAACTGCTATAATACTGCCCCTATATACAAGAATATAACTGCTATAATACTGCCAACTATATACAAGAATATAACTACTATAATACTTCCCTTTTATACAAGAATATAACTACTATAATACTGCCCCCTATATACAAGAATATAAACTACTATAATACTGCCCACCTATATACAAGAATATAACTACTATAATACTGCCACCCCCTATATACAAGAATATAACTGCTATAATACTGCCCCTAAATACAAGAATATAACTACTATAACACTGCTCCCTATATACAAGAATATAACTACTATAATACTGCCCCCTATGTACAAGAATAAAACTACTATAATACTGCCCCTATATACAAGAATATAACTAGTATAATACTGCTCCTATATACAAGAATATAACTACTATAATACTGCTCCTATATACAAGAATATAAACTACTATAATACTGCCCCTATATACAAGAATATATAACTACTATAATACTGCCCCCTATGTACAAGAATAAAACTACTATAATACTGCCCCTATATACAAGAATATAACTACTATAATACTGCTCCTATATACAAGAATATAACTACTATAATACTGCCCCCCTATGTACAAGAATAAAACTACTATAAATACTGCCCCCTATATACAAGAATATAACTAGTATAATACTGCTCCTATATACAAGAATATAACTACTATAATACTGCTCCTCATATACAAGAATATAACTACTATAATACTGCCCCTATATACAAGAATATAACTACTATAATACTGCCCCCTATGTACAAGAATAAAACTACTATAATACTGCCCCCTATATACAAGAATATAACTACTATAATACTGCGCCCCCTATGTACAAAAGAATAAAACTACTATAATACTGCCCCCTATATACAAGAATATAACTACTATAATACTGCCCCCCTATATACAAGAATATAAACTACTATAATACTGCCCCCTATATACAAGAATATATAACTACTATAATACTGCCCCCTATATACAAGAATATAACTACTATATATACTGCCCCCTCATGTACAGGAATATAACTGCTATAAATATGCCCCCTATATACAAGAATATAACTGCTATAATACTGCCCCTTATATACAAGAATATAACTACTATAATACTGCCCCCTATATACAAGAATATAACTACTATAATACTGGCCCCCGATATACAAGAAATATAATCTGCTATAATACTGCCCCTATATACAAGAAATATAACTACTATAATACTGCCCCCCGATATACAAGAATATAACTGCTATATAATACTGCCCCCTATATACAAGAATATAACTACTATAATTACTGCCCCTTATATACAAGAATATAACTACTATAATACTGCCCCTGATATACAAGAATATAAACTTGCTATAATACTGCCCCTATATACAAGAATATAACTGCTATAATACTGCCCCTATATACAAGAATATAACTGCTATAATACTGCCACTATATACAAGAATATAACTACTATAATACTTCCCTTTTATACAAGAATATAACTACTATAATACTGCCCCCTATATACAAGAATATAACTACTATAATACTGCCCCCTATATACAAGAATATAACTACTATAATACTGCCCCCCTATATACAAGAATATAACTGCTATATAATACTGCCACCTAAATACAAGAATATAACTACTATAACACTGCTCCTATATACAAGAATATAACTACTATAATACTGCCCCCTATGTACAAGAATAAAACTACTATAATACTGCCCCTATATACAAGAATATAACTAGTATAATACTGCTCCTATATACAAGAATATAACTACTATAATACTGCTCCTATATACAAGAATATAACTACTATAATACTGCCCCTATATACAAGAATATAACTACTATAATACTGCCCCCTATGTACAAGAATAAAACTACTATAATACTGCCCCTATATACAAGAATATAACTACTATAATACTGCTCCTATATACAAGAATATAACTACTATAATACTGCCCCCTATGTACAAGAATAAAACTACTATAATACTGCCCCTATATACAAGAATATAACTAGTATAATACTGCTCCTATATACAAGAATATAACTACTATAATACTGCTCCTATATACAAGAATATAACTACTATAATACTGCCCCTATATACAAGAATATAACTACTATAATACTGCCCCCTATGTACAAGAATAAAACTACTATAATACTGCCCCTATATACAAGAATATAACTACTATAATACTGCCCCCTATGTACAAGAATAAAACTACTATAATACTGCCCCTATATACAAGAATATAACTACTATAATACTGCCCCCTATATACAAGAATATAACTACTATAATACTGCCCCTATATACAAGAATATAACTACTATAATACTGCCCCTATATACAAGAATATAACTACTATAATACTGCCCCCATGTACAGGAATATAACTGCTATAATATTGCCCCTATATACAAGAATATAACTGCTATAATACTGCCCCTATATACAAGAATATAACTACTATAATACTGCCCCCTATATACAAGAATATAACTACTATAATACTGCCCCCGATATACAAGAATATATCTGCTATAATACTGCCCCTATATACAAGAATATAACTACTATAATACTGCCCCCGATATACAAGAATATAACTGCTATAATACTGCCCCCTATATACAAGAATATAACTACTATAATACTGCCCTTATATACAAGAATATAACTACTATAATACTGCCCCTATATACAAGAATATAACTACTATAATACTGCCCCCATGTACAGGAATATAACTGCTATAATACTGCCCCCTATATACAAGAATATAACTACTATAATACTGCCCCTATGTACAAGAATATAACTACTATAATACTGCCCCCTATGTACAAGAATAAAACTACTATAATACTGCCCCTATATACAAAAATATAACTACTATAATTGCTGCTCCTATATACAAGAATATAACTACTATAATACTGCTCCTATATACAAGAATATAACTACTATAATACTGCCCCCTATATACAAGAATATAACTACTATAATACTGCCCCTATGTACAAGAATATAACTACTATAATACTGCCCCTATATATACAAGAGTATAACTACTATAATTCTGCTCCCTAAATACAAGAATATAACTACTATAATACTGCTCCTATGTACAAGAGTATAACTACTATAATACTGCCCCCTATGTACAAGAATATAACTACTATAATACTGCCCCCTATGTACAAGAATATAACTACTATAATACTGCTCCTATATACAAGAATATAACTATTATAATACTGCCCCCTATATACAAGAATATAACTGCTATAATACTACCCCTATATACAAGAATATAACTGATATAATACTGCCCCCTATGTATAAGAATATAACTACTATAATACTGCCCCTATATACAAGAATATAACTACTATAATACTGCCCCCTATATACAAGAATATAACTACTATAATACTGCCCCCTATATACAAGAATATAACTACTATAATACTGCCCTTATATACAAGAATATAACTACTATAATACTGCCCCTATATACAAGAATATAACTACTATAATACTGCCCCCTATATACAAGAATATAACTACTATAATACTGCCCCCGATATACAAGAATATAACTGCTATAATACTGCCCCTATATACAAGAATATAACTGCTATAATACTGCCCCTATATACAAGAATATAACTGCTATAATACTGCCACTATATACAAGAATATAACTACTATAATACTTCCCTTTTATACAAGAATATAACTACTATAATACTGCCCCTATATACAAGAATATAACTACTATAATACTGCCCCTATATACAAGAATATAACTACTATAATACTGCCCCCCTATATACAAGAATATAACTGCTATAATACTGCCCCTAAATACAAGAATATAACTACTATAACACTGCCCCCTATGTACAAGAATAAAACTTCTATAATACTGCCCCTATATACAAGAATATAACTACTATAATACTGCTCCTATATACAAGAATACAACTACTATAATACTGCCCCCTATGTACAAGAATAAAACTACTATAATACTGCCCCTATATACAAGAATATAACTAGTATAATACTGCTCCTATATACAAGAATATAACTACTATAATACTGCTCCTATATACAAGAATATAACTACTATAATACTGCCCCTATATACAAGAATATAACTACTATAATACTGCCCCCATGTACAGGAATATAACTGCTATAATACTGCCCCTATGTACAAGAATATAACTACTATAATACTGCCCCTATATATACACACAAGAATATAAGTGCGATAATGCTGCCCCTACATATACAAGAATATAACTACTATAATACTGCCCCCTATATACAAGAATATAACTACTATAATACTGCCCCTATGTACAAGAATATAACTACTATAATACTGCCCCTATATATACAAGAGTATAACTACTATAATTCTGCTCCCTAAATACAAGAATATAACTACTATAATACTGCTCCTATGTACAAGAGTATAACTACTATAATACTGCCCCCTATGTACAAGAATATAACTACTATAATACTGCCCCCTATGTACAAGAATATAACTACTATAATACTGCTCCTATATACAAGAATATAACTATTATAATACTGCCCCCTATATACAAGAATATAACTGCTATAATACTACCCCTATATACAAGAATATAACTGATATAATACTGCCCCCTATGTATAAGAATATAACTACTATAATACTGCCCCTATATACAAGAATATAACTACTATAATACTGCCCCCTATATACAAGAATATAACTACTATTATACTGCCCTTATATACAAGAATATAACTACTATAATACTGCCCCTATATACAAGAATATAACTACTATAATACTGCCCCTATATACAAGAATATAACTACTATAATACTGCCCCCATGTACAGGAATATAACTGCTATAATACTGCCCCTATGTACAAGAATATAACTACTATAATACTGCCCCTATATATACACACAAGAATATAAGTGCGATAATGCTGCCCCTACATATACAAGAATATAACTACTATAATACTGCCCCTAAATACAAGAATATAACTACTATAATACTGCCCCTATATACAAGAATATAACTACTATAATACTGCCCATATATACAAGAATATAACTACTATAATACTGCCCCTAAATACAAGAATATAACTGCTATAATACTGCCCATATATACAAGAATATAACTACTATAATACTGCCCCTATATACAAGAATATAACTGCTATAATACTGCCCCCTATATACAAGAATATAACTACTATAATACTGCCCCTATATACAAGAATATAACTACTATAATACTGCCCCTATGTACAAGAATATAACTACTATAATACTGCCCCTATATACAAGAATATAGCTACTATAATACTGCCCCTATGTATAAGAATATAAGTGCGATAATGCTGCCCCTACATATACAAGAATATAACTACTATAATACTGCCCCTAAATACAAGAATATAACTACTATAATACTGTTCCTATGTACAAGAATATAACTGCTATAATACTGCCCCCTATATACAAGAATATAACTACTATAATACTGCCCATATATACAAGAATATAACTACTATAATACTGCCCCTATATACAAGAATATAACTACTATAATACTGCCCATTTATACAAGAATATAACTACTATAATACTGCCCCTATATACAAGAATATAGCTACTATAATACTGCCCCTATGTACAAGAATATAAGTGCGATAATGCTGCCCCTACATATACAAGAATATAACTACTATAATACTGCCCCTAAATACAAGAATATAACTACTATAATACTGCTCCTATGTACAAGAATATAACTGCTATAATACTGCCCCCTATATACAAGAATATAACTACTATAATACTGCCCATATATACAAGAATATAACTACTATAATACTGCCCCTATATACAAGAATATCACTACTATAATACTGCCCCCTATATACAAGAATATAACTATATAATACTGCCCCTATGTACAGGGATATAACTACTATAATACTGCTCCTATATACAAGAATATAACTACTATAATTCTGCTCCTATATACAAGAATATAACTAATATAATACTGCCCCTATGTACAAGAATATAACTACTATAATACTGTCCCCTATATACAAGAATATAACTACTATAATACTGCCCCTATATACAACAATAAAACTCCTATAATACTGCCCCCTATATACAAGAATATAACTACTATAATACTGCCCATATATACAAGAATATAACTACTATAATACTGCCCCCTATGTACAAGAATAAAACTACTATAATAGTGCCCCTATATACAAGAGTATAACTACTATAATACTGCCCCCTATATACAAGAATATAACTACTATAATACTGCCACTATATACAAGATTATAACTACTATAATACTGCTCCTATATACAAGAATATAACTACTATAATACTGCTCCTATATACAAGAATATAACTACTATAATACTGCTCCTATATACAAGAATATAACTACTATAATACTGCTCCTATATACAAGAATATAACTACTATAATACTGCCCCTATATACAAGAATATAACTACTATAATACTGCCCCTATATACAAGAATATAACTACTATAATACTGCCACTATATACAAGAATATAACTACTATATTACTGCTCCTATATACAAGAATATAACTACTATAATACTGCCCCTATATACAAGAATATAACTACTATAATACTGCCCCTATATACAAGAATATAACTACTATAATACTGCCCCTATATACAAGAATATAACTACTATAATACTGCCCCCTATATACAAGAATATAACTCCTATAATACTGCCCCTATGTACAAGAATATAACTACTATAATACTGCCCCCTATATACAAGAATATAACTACTATAATACTGCTCCTATATACAAGAATATAACTACTATAATACTGCCCCCTATATACAAGAATATAACTACTATAATACTGCCCCCTATATACAAGAATATAACTACTATAATACTGCCCCTATGTACAAGAATATAACTACTATAATACTGCTCTTATATACAAGAATATAATACTATAATACTGCCCCTATATACAAGAATATAACTACTATAATACTGCCCCTATATACAAGAATATAACTACTATAATACTGCCCCTATATACAAGAATATAACTACTATAATATTGCCCCTATATACAAGAATATAACTACTATAATACTGCCCCTATATACAAGAATATAACTACTATAATACTGCCTCCTATATACAAGAATATAACTACTATAATACTGCCACTATATACAAGAATATAACTACTATATTACTGCTCCTATATACAAGAATATAACTACTATAATACTGCCCCTATATACAAGAATATAACTACTATAATACTGCCCCTATATACAAGAATATAACTACTATAATACTGCCCCTATATACAAGAATATAACTACTATAATACTGCCCCCTATATACAAGAATATAACTCCTATAATACTGCCCCTATGTACAAGAATATAACTACTATAATACTGCCCCCTATATACAAGAATATAACTACTATAATACTGCTCCTATATACAAGAATATAACTACTATAATACTGCCCCCTATATACAAGAATATAACTACTATAATACTGCCCCCTATATACAAGAATATAACTACTATAATACTGCCCCTATGTACAAGAATATAACTACTATAATACTGCTCTTATATACAAGAATATAATACTATAATACTGCCCCTATATACAAGAATATAACTACTATAATACTGCCCCTATATACAAGAATATAACTACTATAATACTGCCCCTATATACAAGAATATAACTACTATAATATTGCCCCTATATACAAGAATATAACTACTATAATACTGCCCCTATATACAAGAATATAACTACTATAATACTGCCTCCTATATACAAGAATATAACTACTATAATACTGCCCCCTATATACAAGAGTATATATGCTCCAAGCATGGGGCCTCAGTTTTGGAGACAATCTTTATCGATATGTCCATGGCGCCCACATGTATAATAGCGCCGTAGATTGGGCAAGTCACAGGCCCTGTTTGTAGACCTTTGTTTTGGTGCAGCTTCTGCTGGGTAGCGGGACCATCCTTCTCGAGCGGCTGGTGTTAGCAATACGGCAGCTGGAACCCCATAAACATATTCCAGAACACAAGCCCTCTCTTCTCTTCAGGATTTAGGCCCCAATGCGGCCAAATAAATCCTCTGGGTCAATATCGGCGGGATCCTCATCGTCCTCTGCATCATTCTGGGCATCCCAACGGACTAATTTCCGGATCAAGTCCGACCGAGTCTCAGCGTTCCAGTAGTCAATCTTTCGCATCTGGCACAGATCCTGTAGCATCCATTTACTGCAGCGGTCGTAACTCCTCTCTTGTCCTTGTCCCATGGCTGAGCTGGTGGGGTTGGACATGGCAGCGTCCGAAACCTGAATGCCTATGGCCTGCTGGGTATGCTTATGTGCCTCCCTGGTTGTTGAGCCCTGGACGGTGTCCACGAACACCAGTCCACTGCAGCTCCCCTGGGTAAACCAGGCTGAGTAGTATCCCACCGCTGCCACCAATTGTGGAGACACGGAGCTCAGTGGGTGCTCTCGTCCACTAAAACCCGCCGCCTTTATAAAGACAGCGTGGCTCAGGGCTCATCCCAACTGAACGCCGGCCTCCTTAACCGTGGGCGTAACACTACTCAGACAACACAGGGTGAGGGAACCACAATAATTAGACTTTATTGGATCCCCAAACAATTAACGGCACATAACACATAACCAGCAAAACACACAAATGTAACAGGCAACAGAGTCTCACCCTTCCGCTGCTCACCAGGGATTAGAATGTCCGTGCCTCAGAGCTTCCAGGGCCACTTACTCCAATCCAGCAGCACCCCGCTTTCGGCGGGCACCCACTGAGAATGGAATAACGCCAGATTTAGGAAGCTGGCAGAGGTCTGCAAAGTCTGTAGCCAGGTGACTGAACTGTCCCAACCTGGGTTTCCTCCTTAAGTAGTCTTTGGTATGATGATATGATATAATCCTGGCAGCCGGAGTCGAAATCCCCAGACTGTGGTTATGGTCTCCAACCGGAATCGGAGTCCCTAGGTTGAAGCCATGTAGCCAAGTGATCCTCTAGTCGGAGCCAAAGTCCCTAGACCGAGTCCACAAGGCATCCTGGTTCTGATCCTCTAGCCAGCTCCTAAGAGCTTAGACTGGATCATGCAACATCCATCAACAACTGGTGACTTAAAGAAATCCCTTTTATAGCCATAGCCTTCCCTTAGGATATACTGTGCCCTTATCGGATTGGTTATAAAAGGTTGCTTCTCTTATTGGATGAAATTCAAGCTATATTCAAATATCCAGAGACAAGGGTGAGACAGGTAAATTACATCACATCTAGCAATTCACTTAGTAATACAATGGGAAGTTCGCATAATTGAGTTATCTGGGTGTCTGGCCTTCACAAAAACTTCAATACTAAACTCCCAAGAGTCTTGTAGAACAATGAGGGCTTATCCCCCATCTATAAACAAACTGTCTTCATGTCTGGCTGAATTTTAAGAATGTTAACCCATGCTAGGCACTGACAGAGTCCATGTCGTCACATGCACTACTGCACTATAAACTTTTTATTTGTTGCATGTGAGTCGCCCACCACAGCGCTGCAGCGGTCGCCTGCAGGACGCTGCAGGGCTATAGGGACCCTTCCAGCAACAGATATGTCAGGTTCACTTTCATAGGAGTCGTGACGCCACTCTCGGTTTTGCGGTCTGGGTGATGAGTGGACCGCCACTGCAGTTTAACGAGCGTCTGGGGCTGATGGTGTCTGCAGTCTGGTGTTATGGTCTCCCGAGAGTGAAGCTGGCCCCAGGGGCTCGGGTATATGTGTGTGGAACCACAGGTTGCAGAGTTATTCAGTCGCAATCCAGAAAGTCTTTTAACTTGTTTACTCACTTTTAGTTGGTTGGTGAGATACCCGGGCGATGCTGAGATTATACCAGGTGGAACCAGGAATTCCTGCAGGCCGTTCTGAGGGTAGCTATTAACTCGCCTTCCTTGCACTTCTTTTGTTTCGGATAACCCCTGATTTGCAGTATCAAGGGATTCACCCAGGGAAAGTCGCTAATGCCTCTCCTTCCCTTTCTGGCCCGTTTGCCGGCAGCGTGGACCAGGTGAGATGGCTTCTGGCCCTATCTCCTTATGGGTCCCCCTGTTGCTGCTGAGGCTTGAGCTCTCTATCTTTGGTGAGGAACCTCTAGTCCCCTCCACCTGCAGGTTTAGCAGATCAGTAGATCGATATATGGCTCTAGGGACCTGTTCCCTGTGCGTGTCGAGTCACCAGCAATCCCTGTACTCGACTGCCTCTCTTCAGGTGTCTTTCAGGCTGACTTTCTGGTCACTGTACTCCCCCGCTAACAGCTACCACACATGCAGGGTCTGACTAGCGTGTCTGTACGTCTGCTTCCTTCAGCAACTTCTGTACACTCTCCTCCAGACTGGCTTGCTCCTCCTACTTTCATTACTGCCACTGCAACCTAGCTTCCAGCCCCTCCACTGCACCCCTTGCTGACAATTGAAAGCTAACCTCTTCAGGGCTACCCAAGGGTCTCCTCTCAAGGTGTGGGAGACCTGGATGCTATGTGTGTGTGTGTACACACCTCATTCTGGCCTTTTGGAATTACCTGGGAGCACTGTCCCAGCATGGGTGCAGTACTCAGTGGTGCCTGACCAGGTTAGCGGCGCCACATTCCCCCTTAGTTATCAACAGCACGTCCTCGGTCTGGAAAGACAAAAACAAGGTTAAATACAAACTTTTACCACACAGGGGAGGGTTATTTACATTGACAACATACCAGGTACCATTCTTCACCACCCACAAGTCCTGATCCCACCCAGCAACTTCCAGGAGGCAGGTCACCAGTCCCTTTGGTGACCAGGTCTGGGCCAGCTCTATCCCAAACTTTTCCTCCAATCTTCCTCTCCTGAGGAGGGTGGTGTAAGGTAGACCCCATAAACAGGCATATTGGCTTCCGTGTGTTGGAGAGCAGGCCCCATAAACAGGTGTGCTCCCTGGTGGTGCAGAGCCAGGCCCCATAAACAGGCGTGCTCTCTGGTGGTGCAGAGCCAGGCCCCATAAACAGGCGTGCTCTGAGGTTGGTACCACTGAGGTAACGTGTTAGAATGCGAGAGTTTGTGGCTATAGCCAGTTCATAGCCTGTGGTCCATTTTTAAAGTGCACGTAACCAGATGCATCACATTTTAGCAGCAAAGTTCTCGCAACAGTCCTTGCGGGCACATTTCCTTAAACGTTATTAAACCTTCAGAAAACATTTTCAAAAACTTTAAACTTAAATAAATTTACTATAAAGACATTTTAGACTGTTCTTTCTCTATACCGTAATGGGGGCTGACCAAAGTTGCTGCGGGTTGATCTACGCAGTACTATGCTGTCATCTGTCTGAGGTTGTGTCCTCCCACCCGGTGTATGTGTCTCAATGTGAATGATGGGTGTAATGGGTGCTGATACCAGTGCATGATCTTCTGATTCAGCTTCACTTGGCTCTTCTAGGTTCTGAACAGGTTTTTCTTGTTCTCTTACTTCTTCTCTGGGTTGAGGGAAGATGATTACTGGAATTATAATGGCTCCATTGTATTGAGGCCAACTTGCAGGAAAATCTCCAAGCACAGTATGGATCATCTTCTCTCTTGGTTCTTCGACTGGCGAAGGGTTGGGGACTTCTTCAGTGAGCCTTAGCTGTTTAGGGCATCTCTTAAGGTGGTCTCTGGAAACCACAGCTGTTGTCTTTCCTCCATCTTTGCTGATGAGGCATGTCTTCTCACGGCTAGGTGTTAATGGTAACACGGTGTAGAGTTCTGCTTCCCAGTGATTGTTGAGTTTGTGATTTCTTCTCTTTATCCTGAGGACCACTTCTCCAGGATTGTAGGCTTTTTCTTGTCTCTCCCGCTGCTGGGTCAAGCTTCGCTCCACACACTCTAGTGTTATGATCCGGAACCATGGAAGACCACCATAAATCATTGGTAAAAGGTGACAAGAGCATTGGCAACTAATCTGGCCGCCATCCCCTTACTAACCATCAACACTAGAAGAAGCCGAGGGGTGAACTAACATCCTGTGCACCGCGAACCCAGCCGGAGAACTAACTATCCTAAAGGAAGGAAAGATGAATAACTCTCTGCCTCAGAAAATAGATAAAGAATAGCAAGCCCCCCACATTCAAAGACTGCGGTGATATAGGAAAAACACAATACACAGATAGATGATAGGATTAGCAAAAGGTGAGGCCCTACTGACTAAATAGGACAGGATAGGAAAGGGACTGATGGTGACCAGAGAAAAACGATGCAAAAATCCAAAAACCTGATAGTACAAAAAGCCCTCAGATCGCTAGATCTGAACTCCGTCCTATACCAGGCGCTCCTGTCATACCAATGAACAGAAAGCAGAAATCATTACAAATTCAAGAAGCAACAAACACATGGACTAATAGGAGCAATACTCCAAACATAGCTGCAGGGAGCTTCCCAGCTAAGCAACTGAGAGGGAAGATCCCTGCATGCAAATAAACTGAAAACGACCACAGCAAATGACAAACTCAGATAAGAGCAAAAAGAACCAAACAACAAATAAAGAGCCAAGCACTTATCTTGGGTAGATGTGGTCTGGAGCAGGATGGAGCAGGATGAAGCAGGCTGGTGTACAAAGAACAACTGACATCCGGCATTGGCTGCTATCAGACCAGGGTTTAAATAAGCAGAGAGTTAGCAATGGAAACGCCCATTTCTCAATACACCTGGTCTCTGACCAAACCATTCCTGGCCACAAGAGGGAGCCTCACAGCAGCAAAAGCTTAACTGACATTCACAACAATCTTGTACTCTCTTGTACTGGGCCTGGCGAGTGGAATCCCAATCAGCACCTTATAGAGGGTCTTCGGGCGTCTCAATTCCCATTTCCAGATCCACTGACAGTCTTCCAGGTCTGGCTGGCCCTCATCAGATATGCCGGTGTGCAGTTTGTGGAACTCATGGGGACATTGTTATACATGTCCACCAGGTCAGGCAGCTTCTCTGGCCACAGGCATCTTTCTTCCAGTGGTAGAGTTTTCAGGAGGTCGAGAACAATGTGATTCATCTTCTCGCACATGCGATTGGTCTGAGGATGGTAAGGTGTGGTACGGATCTTCTTGCAGCCATAAAGGTTACAAAACTCCTTGAACCCCTCAGCTTCAAAGGCCGAGCCCTAGTCGGTGACTACTTGGTCTGGATAGCCATGTGGTCTACAGAAATGGGCTTGGAAAGCTCTGGCTGCAGTCTGGTCTGTCAAGTCCTTGACTGGTACTACCACTAGGAACCTGGAGTAATGGTCAACCATGGTGAGAGCATAGTTGTAGCCTTGTCTGCTGGGCGCCAACTTTACATGGTCCAGGGCCACTATTTCCAGGGGTCGTTTGGTTTGGATCGGCTGGAGCAGTGCTCTCTAGCTGTGGTGGTCTTTTCTCCTGAGATTGCAGGGCCCGCAGTCTCGATAACACTTCTCCAGGGCAGATCTCATGCCCACCCAGTAGAATCTTTCCTTAAGTAGTGCCTCCAGTTTCTTCCAACCAAAGTGGCTTGCGCCATTGTGATAGGCTTCCAGCACCATTTGTGTATCCTTCTGTGGTACAATCACCTGCCACACCTTCTCATGCGTCTTCGGGTCAATGATGCTCTTGTAGAGTTTGTCTTGGTAGATGAATAATCGACCCCTCTCTCTCCACAAGTGCTGTGCTTCAGGCGGGGCTTCTGAATCAAGGCTGGCACCAGGTTGAGTGATCAGCTTCTTCACCAAGCCGACTGCTGGATCATTCTCCTGAGTCTCCTTCCAGTTGTAGTGAGGTAGCGGATTCAGGGTCACTTCTTGGTGGCTGGTGTGTGATTGCTGACACTGGTTGGCTCCATGACGGTGGAACGCTGGCAGCTCAATCTCTTCAAGGTCATCTACATCTTCACCTTTGTCTGCTAGGTGAGGCATCTTTGACAGAGCATCTGCGTTGTCATTCTTGCGACCAGCTCGATACTTGACAGTAAAATCATAATTTGCTAGTCGGGCTACCCAACGTTGTTCCATGGCACCCAATTTAGCAGTATCCAAGTGGGTCAGGGGGTTGTTGTCCGTGAAGACGGTGAACTTGGTGGCTTCCAGGTAGTGCTTGAATCGCTCTGTGATAGCTCAGACCATGGCCAGGAACTCTAGCTTGAATGAACTATAGTTTTCTGGGTTTCTTTCAGTAGGCCTGAGCTTCCTGCTGGCGTAAGCGATCACACGTTCCTTGCCCTTCTGTACCTGTGAAAGCACGGCTCCCAGCCCCACATTACTGGCATCTGTGTACAGCACAAATGGTAGACTGTAATCAGGGTAGGCTAGGATCTCTTCAACCGTCAAGGCCCCTTTCATTTGTTTGAAGGAGTTGTGGAGACACGGGGCTCAGTGGGTGCTCTCGTCCACTAAAACCCACCGCCTAGAAAGACAGCGTGGCTCAGGGCTCATCCCAACTGAACGCCGGCCTCCTTAACCATGGGCGTAACACTACTCAGACAACACAGGGTGAGGGAACCACAATAATTAGACTTTATTGGATCCCCAAACAATTAACGGCACATAACACATAACCAGCAAAACACACAAATGTAACAGGCAGCAGAGTCTCACCCTTCCGCTGGCTCACCAGGGATTTAGAATGTCCATGCCTCAGAGGTTCCAGGGCTATTTACTCCAATCCAGCAGCACCCCGCTTTTGGCGGGCACCCACCGAGAAAGGAATAACGCCAGATTTAGGAAGCTGTCTGAGGTCTGCAAAGTCTGTAGCCAGGTGACTGAACTGTCCCAACTTGAGTGTTCTCCTTAGGTAGTCCTGGTATGATGTTACAATCCTGGCAGCCGGAGTCGAAATCCCTAGGCTGTGGATATGGTCTCCAACCGGAACCGGAGTCCCTAGATTGAAGCCATAAGATATCCTGATCCTCTAGTCAGCTTCGAAGAGCTTAGACTGGCTCCATCAGCATCCATCAACAACCACCTGGTGGCTTAAAGAAGTTCCTTTTATAGTCACAGCCTTCCACTTAGATACACTACGTCCTCATCGATTGGTTGGACAAGATCACCTCTCCCATTGGCTGTATCTCAAGCTGCATTGACAATGTTCATCCAAATGATGTGCATAGAAAGACTGAAGATATCTACATGGAGTCTGCAAGTCACAGACTCAACAATGGCTACTAAGGTAATCACATTAGCAATACACAACTACAATACAATGGTTACTGGAAAAGTCTGGAGAACAATACGTCTGGCTTTCAGTGGCCAACACAATTACATTGAGTCAACAAGAGTCTTGTAAAAACAATGAGGGACTTCTCCCCCGTCTATAGACAATCTATCATGCTGTCTGGCTGGATTTTAAGAAACTTTAACCCATGAGAGTCCATGTCGTCACAGGAGTGTTCCTCTGCTTCTCCCCAGTAATATGGTGGGCCGTCTTTGCTTGGCCTACTAAGAGCTCTTGTAAGGGTGCCACCATTTTCGTATAGCCCTTGATGAACCTTCTGTACTAGCATACCAAACCAAGGAACTTACGTACCTCCCGGACGGTGGTGGGTGTGGGCCATTTCTTGATGACTGTGACCTTCTCTGGGTCCGGTGCTACTCCTTCTGCACTGACCACATGACCTAAGTATTGGACCTTCGGCTTCAGTAAATGGCACTTAGATGGCTTCAGTTTCATCCCATATTGAGATAGTGCTTCAAAGACTTCAGCCAGGTGTCTCTGGTGGTCCTCATAGGTCTTGGAGTACACGATGATGTCATCCAGGTAGAGCAGGATGGGTTCAAAGTTGAGGTGCCCCAGGCAGCACTCCATCAACCTCTGGAAGGTCCCAGGGGCGTTGAAAGTCCAAATGGCATGCTGTTTAACTCACAAAGGCCCATGGGGGTGGTGAAGGCCGTCTTCTCCCGATCTTCTTCTGCTACAGATACTTGCCAGTAGCCACTAGTGAGATCTAGGGTAGAAAAGTAATTAGAAGCTTTTAAGGCAGCGAGGGATTCCTCTATCCGTGGCAAAAGGTAGGCATCCTTGTGTGTTATCTAATTTATCCGTCTGTAGTCTACACACATCCTCATTGTGCCATCCTTCTTTTTCACCAGGACCAGGGGAGCTGCCCAAGGGCTGCAACTGTCCCTAATGACTCCTGCCTCTTTCATGTCCTTCAGCATGTCTTTAGTGTGCTGGTAATGGCCTGGTGGTATAGGCCTATGTCTTTCCTTAATGGGAGGATGACTGCCTGTGGGTATGTGATGTTGCACCCCTCTGATTCTACCAAAGTCTAGTGGGTTCTTACCAAAGACCTGCTCGTATTCCTGCATGACCCGGTGAACCCCATGTTTCTAGTAGGTGGGTGTAGAGTTAGTCCCCACGTGGAGTCTTTGGCACCAGTCCTCTAACTGCTTTTGGGAGGTCTCATCCTCTTTTGAGTCAGCTTGTGTCAGAGGACCTACAGGTGTTATAGCGTCATTTGAGCAAGTAAACAGTTTGGCTATGGTAATGTGTCGCCCTGGGCAAGCCAGGGGTCACAGGTCACAACACCACCACACCCCACACTCCAGGTAGGCACATCAATGCTAACCAGAAATCCTTGTTGCCTTCCTCCAGGAGTCTGTTGATGCACACCAGGGGGTGGGCCAGGCGGTTGGCCCCGCCCACCGAGGAGCTCACAACTCTGGAGGCGGGAGAAACCAGGCAGTCCGGAGAGGGACATGGAGGAGTGCAGTAGAGTCTAGTCAGGGAGGAGGAAGTAGAAGGAGTGGAGGAGAAGCCTAGACAGAGCAGAAGTAAACAGCCAAGTGAAAGTGAAAAAGGAGAAAAGCAAGTGAGGTGACAAGAAGGAAGGAAAGCCTGGAAGGTCCAGCTTTGTGTAGGGCCAGATCAGCAAGGTCAGCGACGGCGGTGACTGTCTGGAGGGGGACCGTTTGGAAGTTCCTGGAAGGACCCCGTTGGCTGTGTGCCCGGTGGTCTGGAGCAGTGTTCCGAAGGACAGTCAGCACCAGGGCAGGGGCCTCTCGGACCCCGGCAAGGCTAGGAGTCGCCAAATTTGCCGAATCCGTCAGTGAAGGGGACGTAGATCCCCCAGCAACCAAGTCCCGATTGAAGGCAACAGCCCAACCTGAAGCAGAGAGACACCGCCACCGCCACGGCACCAGTTTCTCAGGGCCAGCGCCTGCGGGCAAAGTGTAGAGCTCCTCCGGCCCAGATTGCAGTCGGGGAGCGGGTAACCGGAGGGAATCCACCGCTACCACAAGTCAAACATAGGTGCAAGGAAGAGGGACATCACCGTCACCTACCGGGAGTGCAGGTGCAGCCGTCTGTGGGACCGTCCTACCAGCCGTTTGGTTTACCGTACAAACTGTGTCCATGTCTCAGGCTGAGTGAGTACCACAGTGCCGCAAGGCACAGCGCTGCCCCCGCGTCCCTGCGCCCACCAGGCCCCGCACCTCCTTCTCCACCACCGGGCCCCGGGATCACCAACCCCTACCCACGGAGGGGCAACACAACACCTGGCTGCTCCGCATCACCATCCCCGGGATCCCCGAATTGAGCAGCGGTGGTGAAATCACCACAACCGTGGGTGGCGTCACGAACTATAACAATCCCCCACACCCAACCACAAACCCCTTTCACTCACGGGCGAGGAGTGTCGCTCGAGAAACCCCGGGATCCGGCCCACAGCTCGAGCCACCACTGAGCAGCTGCCGGACCCGAGCAGAAGGGGTGAGCGTAGTGTGCCGACACCCTCCTCCCCGCCCGCGACAACTTGGCGTCACGAACAGGATCTTACCGCTCTGCCGTCTGGTAGAGGTGCGCCTTGTTACCGCCGGAGGTATCCGGCAGAAAAATTTCAGAAGCCGCCATCTTTGGCGCGAAGAGTTCCCGCTCGAGCGTCTTCTCGAGCAGTAGAGGCGCGAAGGCCAAAACCCCGCCCCGAGAGAGGAGGGGCCGAAAAGAGCTAAGGGGGACGCGATGGCGGCTGGCGGCATGTAGTCGCGGCTATAAAAGCAGGGACGCCAGGACCTTGCAAGCATACCGTTCCTGGAAGCAAACAGAGAAGCCATCATGTGGATGCCGTCCCGCGACACCGTAGCCCCCGCGCCTGGAACCGCAGCGTTGGTGGAGATCCGAACCGCGCAGCTCTATCAAAGGCTGCAGGTCAGGATGCAGCTCCTCATGGAGGAGTGGGAGGCCGACATGGCGGACGTTGTAGCCACCGTGCGGAGACGCGAGGAGGAGGCGGAGAAAGGGAGGGTGAGTGACCCACGTCCCGATGCCCTTGAAGGGCCGGTCATCGCGGCTGTGGGGCCCGGTCCAAGCCCTCTCCCCCCGTTGCCTCCCTCTCCCCCCGTCCCGGAGGCCGTGACCCCGCCACTAGGCCTGCTACCACCGCAACCGGTAGCAGTACCCAGCGTCCCCGCCCAGGCGGGCCGACCTGTAACCGGAGCCCGCGGCACACCGGAGGTGTTACCGTGGAAGACGCCGAAAGTAGAACTGGAGGCATCCCTTGAAAAACTCCCCGAGCCGGAGCCGATGACCCGTTCCGAGCCCAAGGCCCGGCAGCGGAAAGCCCCTATGCCCATCCCCCACACCTCGGCTGAGGTGGCGCCGGGTTGTTGCTGCAAGGCAGCGCCCAAGGCCATGACACCGCGGGATACGCCGCCCACCATCCTGACAGTGGGTAGCGTTCTGGATGTCCCGCGGGGCCCGACCCGTGCGCCGGCGCTGGCAGCAGCGCCGTACTGGGATAGGGAGCCTGTACTGCTGGGCCTGGAGATCGATGAGAGGGAGCGGAAGAAGGCCGAACTGGTGGCCAGAGCGATCCGGGAGAAGGAGCACCTCCGGCGGGCAACCTCCCGTGCCCGAGGACCGTTGTACGTGGGGCAGGTGAGGCGGTTTGATGTCCGCCGGGGCTACGGGTTCATCTACGAGCCGGGCCTGGAGGCCGAAGTTTTTGTAGCCCGGCGGGATGTGAATGCCCACCTGCCCGAAGAGCATCCTGGCCGTAATCTGATGCCGGGTGATATTGTCCAGTACACTCGGTTCTTTGGGGATCGAGGGTGGTTTGCGCTGGACGCTAGATTGAAGGGCAGCCCAGAGGCCCTAGCAAGCGCCGCGCCCTCTCCCTTGGAAGGAGCACTGGAGCCTGGAGGACCGGAGTAGGGCAGCGGATGCCCGCCGCAGCAGTCCCCGTTGGGACCACCACTGAGTTTAAGTTTGTTTAAAAGTTTTGAAGAATGATAAGGAAAATGATACCGAACAGTTACCTGATTTACTCTGTGATTGAACCGGCAGGAGCCGGCACCGTTGTCCCCGTGGGGACCGTTTAAAATTTGCATGGGAACTATCCATGGACAAGCCCGTGAACTTGCAGGGCACCACAAACGTTAAGTGGCTTGTAAATATGTTGGTTACCGTTACCGTTTCCGCAATGCCGCCTCCGGAGAGGCAGGTTGGAGGGAGGGCCCTGAGCAGAGCAGGCTAGGGCCCAGCCACCAAAGGAACCGGTGGCCACCCTCTGGAGGGGAAGGACAGATCCCGCTCGGGTACCGTGTGCTGGACTGTGGGTCAAGGGGTGCTGCCTGGGTTTTAGGGGCAGCATCAGGGCCAGGTTACTTGGGTGGGAGAGAGCGGAAACCGTGACCGTAAACCGTTGCAACGTTAAAAGTAAATGTGCCTCCCGTTTTGGGAAGAGTTATTAAAAATGTATTTTTGTTTGAATTACCATGTTATCTTTTTCAGAAAAATAAAACCGGTGTAGGACGGCAGCCCGCGGACGGTCTGCATTTTGCTAAGGGGGAATGTGTCGCCCTGGGCAAGCCAGGGGTCACAGGTCACAACACCACCACACCCCACACTCCAGGTAGGCACATCAATGCTAACCAGAAATCCTTGTTGCCTTCCTCCAGGAGTCTGTTGATGCACACCAGGGGGTGGGCCAGGCGGTTGGCCCCGCCCACCGAGGAGCTCACAACTCTGGAGGCGGGAGAAACCAGGCAGTCCGGAGAGGGACATGGAGGAGTGCAGTAGAGTCTAGTTAGGGAGGAGGAAGTAGAAGGAGTGGAGGAGAAGCCTAGACAGAGCAGAAGTAAACAGCCAAGTGAAAGTGAAAAAGGAGAAAAGCAAGTGAGGTGACAAGAAGGAAGGAAAGCCTGGAAGGTCCAGCTTTGTGTAGGGCCAGATCAGCAAGGTCAGCGACGGCGGTGACTGTCTGGAGGGGGACCGTTTGGAAGTTCCTGGAAGGACCCCGTTGGCTGTGTGCCCGGTGGTCTGGAGCAGTGTTCCGAAGGACAGTCAGCACCAGGGCAGGGGCCTCTCGGACCCCGGCAAGGCTAGGAGTCGCCAAATTTGCCGAATCCGTCAGTGAAGGGGACGTAGATCCCCCAGCAACCAAGTCCCGATTGAAGGCAACAGCCCAACCTGAAGCAGAGAGACACCGCCACCGCCACGGCACCAGTTTCTCAGGGCCAGCGCCTGCGGGCAAAGTGTAGAGCTCCTCCGGCCCAGATTGCAGTCGGGGAGCGGGTAACCGGAGGGAATCCACCGCTACCACAAGTCAAACATAGGTGCAAGGAAGAGGGACATCACCGTCACCTACCGGGAGTGCAGGTGCAGCCGTCTGTGGGACCGTCCTACCAGCCGTTTGGTTTACCGTACAAACTGTGTCCATGTCTCAGGCTGAGTGAGTACCACAGTGCCGCAAGGCACAGCGCTGCCCCCGCGTCCCTGCGCCCACCAGGCCCCGCACCTCCTTCTCCACCACCGGGCCCCGGGATCACCAACCCCTACCCACGGAGGGGCAACACAACACCTGGCTGCTCCGCATCACCATCCCCGGGATCCCCGAATTGAGCAGCGGTGGTGAAATCACCACAACCGTGGGTGGCGTCACGAACTATAACAATCCCCCAACCACAAACAAACCCCCCTTTCACTCACGGGCGAGGAGTGTCGCTCGAGAAACCCCGGGATCCGGCCCACAGCTCGAGCCACCACTGAGCAGCTGCCGGACCCGAGCAGAAGGGGTGAGCGTAGTGTGCCGACACCCTCCTCCCCGCCCGCGACAGTAACGTATCTTAGTAGTCTGACTTCCTCCTCCCCACAGTTCAGCACTCGTACAGGTACTCGTCCCTTGTGTACGTCAACTACCCCTCTGGCTGTCAGAATCATGGGCCAGTGTTCTGAATGAGTGGGCTCTAGTACAGCCTGGTAATCCCGTCCTCTGAGACCTACTGCTGCCCTACACACCACATCATCATTTCACTCCGTGGGGGTATCACAATGGGGTTAGCATCCATCACCCGTGCACTAACAATTTCACCGCCAATCTAGTTTACCTGTTGCTTCCTCAGAATGACTCGGATCTCTTTTTGCAAGGCTCTCCATTGTCCACCCGCAACACCTTCAGCAATCTGGTGAAGCAAACAACACTTTCCCTAGGCAATTTTCTATGACATTAGTGCCTAAAATCATTTGTGGATTCCTTTCCCTCGCATCATTATCTACAACAATCAGTCTTTGTCCCTTCATTTCCTTCCTTCCCACCCTTATGGTTACCTCTTTGACCCCAATCTGGTCTATAGGTTGTCCATTAGCTGCATAGATGGTAAGGTCAGGGTCCGGTTGTCAGAGATCGTCGTCCGACCAAAACCTGCGATAGAGGATATACGGGATTGTGGTTACCTGGGAACCGGTGTCCAATAATGCCGGGGTAGGGATCCCAGGATGATGGATAGGACTGGTTGTCCACCCACATACTGATATGGCAGTCAGCTGGGCCTGGTTTTCTTAATCCTGGGGACTGGCCCTTGGCCCCAGGTTTGACCCGTTTAAAGGACAGGCCCTTGCATAGTGGCCTGCTTTCTGGCAATGGCGGCAGATGGGTTGTCCAGACGAGTCATAGCAGGGCCGGACTGGGACTGAAATTCAGCCCTGGAACTCAAACCAAAGCAGCCCACATGTGGTGGCGCACTGGCGGTATAATACCGGCGGCGGCCAGCAGCATTGAAAATTGGCGGCGGGGGCCGCTCACCGGACCCCGCCGCTATAGTGGCGGCCGGCGGGTGGCGGCAGCCACAAAATAATTTTAAACAGCAGGCAGTGCGGGCAGGGCCGGCTCCAGGTTTTTGTGGGCCCCGGGCGGAAGAGTCCCAGTGGGCCCCATCCACACGCAGACACACACATACGTACACATACATATACATATTTAAAGACAAACTCACAAAAATACATATAGAACTGACACATCTATACAGTCATATACACTGACATACATAGATACACATCATACATGCATACAGACACACACAGCTCTGCTACATACATACACACATAGCTCTGCTACATACATACACACATAGCTCTGCTATATACATACACACATAGCTCTGCTACATACATACACACATAGCTCTGCTACATACATACACACATAGCTCTGCTATATACATACACACATAGCTCTGCTACATACATACACACATAGCTCTGCTACATACATACACACATAGCTCTGCTACATACATACACACATAGCTCTGCTACATACATACACACATAGCTCTGCTACATACATACACACATAGCTCTGCTGCATACATACACACATAGCTCTGCTACATACATACACACATAGCTCTGCTACATACATACACACATAGCTCTGCTACATACATACACACATAGCTCTGCTACATACATACACACATAGCTCTGCTACATACATACACACATAGCTCTGCTACATACATACACACATAGCTCTACTGCATACATACACACATAGCTCTGCTACATACATACACACATAGCTCTGCTGCATACATACACACATAGCTCTGCTACATACATACACACATAGCTCTGCTACATACATACACACATAGCTCTGCTACATACATACACACATAGCTCTACTGCATACATACACACATAGCTCTGCTGCATACATACACACATAGCTCTGCTACATACATACACACATAGCTCTGCTACATACATACACACATAGCTCTGCTACATACATACACACATAGCTCTGCTACATACATACACACATAGCTCTGCTACATACATACACACATAGCTCTACTGCATACATACACACATAGCTCTGCTACATACATACACACATAGCTCTGCTGCATACATACACACATAGCTCTGCTACATACATACACACATAGCTCTGTTACATACATACACACATAGCTCTGCTACATACATACACACATAGCTCTGCTACATACATACACACATAGCTCTGCTACATACATACACACATAGCTCTACTGCATACATACACACATAGCTCTGCTACATACATACACACATAGCTCTGCTACATACATACACACATAGCTCTGCTGCATACATACACACATAGCTCTGCTGCATACATACACACATAGCTCTGCTACATACATACACACATAGCTCTGCTACATACATACACACATAGCTCTGCTGCACACATACACACATAGCTCTGCTACATACATACACACATAGCTCTGCTACATACATACATAGCTCTGCTACATACATACACACATACACACATAGCTCTGCTGCATACATACACAGATAGCTCTGCTGCATACATACACACATAGCTCTGCTGCATACATACACACATAGCTCTGCTGCATACATACACACATAGCTCTGCTGCATACATAGCTCTGCTACATACATAGCTCTGCTACATACATACACACATAGCTCTGCTACATACATACACACATAGCTCTGCTGCATACATACACACATAGCTCTGCTACATACATACACATAGCTCTGCTACATACATACACACATAGCTCTGCTACATACATAGCTCTGCTACATACATACACACATAGCTCTGCTACATACATACACACATACAGTTAGGTCCAGAAATATTTGGACAGTGACACAAGTTTTGTTATTTTAGCTGTTTACAAAAACATGTTCAGAAATACAATTATATATATAATATGGGCTGAAAGTGCACACTCCCAGCTGCAATATGAGAGTTTTCACATCCAAATCGGAGAAAGGGTTTAGGAATCATAGCTCTGTAATGCATAGCCTCCTCTTTTTCAAGGGACCAAAAGTAATTGGACAAGGGACTCTAAGGGCTGCAATTAACTCTGAAGGCATCTCCCTCGTTAACCTGTAATCAATGAAGTAGTTAAAAGGTCTGGGGTTGATTACAGGTGTGTGGTTTTGCACTTGGAAGCTGTTGCTGTGACCAGACAACATGCGGTCTAAGGAACTCTCAATTGAGGTGAAGCAGAACATCCTGAGGCTGAAAAAAAAGAAAAAATCCATCAGAGAGATAGCAGACATGCTTGGAGTAGCAAAATCAACAGTCGGGTACATTCTGAGAAAAAAGGAATTGACTGGTGAGCTTGGGAACTCAAAAAGGCCTGGGCGTCCACGGATGACAACAGTGGTGGATGATCGCCGCATACTTTCTCTGGTGAAGAAGAACCTGTTCACAACATCAACTGAAGTCCAGAACACTCTCAGTGAAGTAGGTGTATCTGTCTCTAAGTCACCAGTAAAGAGAAGACTCCATGAAAGTAAATACAAAGGGTTCACATCTAGATGCAAACCATTCATCAATTCCAAAAATAGACAGGACAGAGTTACATTTGCTGAAAAACACCTCATGAAGCCAGCTCAGTTCTGGAAAAGTATTCTATGGACAGATGAGACAAAGATCAACCTGTACCAGAATGATGGGAAGAAAAAAGTGTGGAGAAGAAAGGGAACGGCACATGATCCAAGGCACACCACATCCTCTGTAAAACATGGTGGAGGCAACGTGATGGCATGGGCATGCATGGCTTTCAATGGCACTGGGTCACTTGTGTTTATTGATGACATAACAGCAGACAAGAGTAGCCGGATGAATTCTGAAGTGTACCGGGATATACTTTCAGCCCAGATTCAGCCAAATGCCGCAAAGTTGATCGGACGGCGCTTCATAGTACAGATGGACAATGACCCCAAGCATACAGCCAAAGCTACCCAGGAGTTCATGAGTGCAAAAAAGTGGACCATTCTGCAATGGCCAAGTCAATCACCAGATCTTAACCCAATTGAGCATGCATTTCACTTGCTCAAATCCAGACTTAAGACGGAAAGACCCACAAACAAGCAAGACCTGAAGGCTGCGGCTGTAAAGGCCTGGCAAAGCATTAAGAAGGAGGAAACCCAGCGTTTGGTGATGTCCATGGGTTCCAGACTTAAGGCAGTGATTGCCTCCAAAGGATTCGCAACAAAATATTGAAAATAAAAATATTTTGTTTGGGTTTGGTTTATTTGTCCAATTACTTTTGACCTCCTAAAATGTGGAGTGTTTGTAAAGAAATGTGACAATTCCTACAATTTCTATCAGATATTTTTGTTCAAACCTTCAAATTAAACGTTACAATCTGCACTTGAATTCTGTTGTAGAGGTTTCATTTCAAATCCAATGTGGTGGCATGCAGAGCCCAACTCGCCAAAATTGTGTCACTGGCCAAACATTTCTGGACCTAACTGTAGCTCTGCTACATACATGCATAGCTCTGCTACATACATAGCTCTGCTACATACATAAATCTGCTACATACATACACATAGCTCTGCTACATACATACACACATAGCTCTGCTACATACACGCATAGCTCTGCTACATACATGCACACATAGCTCTGTTACATACATAGCTCTGCTACATACATGCACACATAGCTGTTACATACATAGCTCTGCTACATACATGCACACATAGCTCTGTTACATACATAACTCTGCTACATACATACACACATAGCTCTGCTACATACACGCATAGCTCTGCTACATACATGCACATAGCTCTGTTACATACATAGCTCTGCTACATACCTGCACACATAGCTCTGTTACATACATAGCTCTGCTACATACATGCACACATAGCTCTGCTACATACACACATAGCTCTGCTACATACATGCACACATAGCTCTGCTACATACATACATGAATCTGCTACATACATACACACATAGCTCTGCTACATACACGCATAGCTCTGCTACATACATACACACATAGCTCTGCTACATACATACATGAATCTGCTACATACATACACATAGCTCTGCTACATACATACACACATAGCTCTGCTACATACAGACGCACACGCGGCTCTGGGGGGCCCACACACAGCTCCAGGGGCCAGCACATACAACACCGGGGGTGGGGGGGTGGGGGGGTCGCTGGCTGGCACTACAACTTCTTCATCTGTGGGACTGAGCAGGCCGGTCGGTAGCTCCGCCCACAGATGAAGTTCAAACCAGGAAGTCTGCGCGCCTTAAAGGGACGGCGCTGCAGATTCCTGCCGAGGACTGCGGTCCCCGGAACTCGGCCCGGGGGCAGCAGAACTAAGGCGAGGGGCACCAGAACTGACGAGGCCGAGTGGGCCCCCCCGGCTCTCCAGGGCCCCGGCATTTGCCCAGGTATGCCGCGTGCACTGCTGACGCCGGCCCTGAGTGCGGGAGAGGCGGGGGGCGGCCCCCCTACCCCTCCAATCGGCCAGCCCACCGGGAGAAGTTCCGCCCCTCCCGCCTGTCAGTCCGGGCCTGAGTCATAGCGATCACTGCTCTTCCCTCGGGATGTGGGACCCCTTCTTCCCTGCATCCAGGGGACGCCCTCTGGGCTGTCAGCTAGCAGGATCCTCTGAGAGGCTTTGGGTTCTGGTGGAAGATGCATCGCTTTCAGGATCTGGGCGACGTCCTTGCTGAGCTGTTGCACCTGGGAGGACAGGGTATCCGTGACTCCGGCCGGGGTGATGAGTCCTTTTGCAGCTACCAGGGCCTGCGAGGAGGATTCTGCTCCGACAGTCGGGGTGCTGGTCGACCATGCTGGTTGGATGGAGTCTGTGTCAGCGGGGAGTTGAAGTGCTTTCACAGCCCTGTCTTTCAGAATGGCAAAGTCCACATCACTGTGTTCCAGGGACCACAGCCTCATCTGTTTTCCGTCCTCAGGGGAGTGCAGGCCCTGTGTAAGACCTGTTAACATTTATTTATATATATATATAGGTTAAAAGACTGTTTGGTGGACTTCCTTGTGTTATGCTGCCACCTGCTGTCAAAACAGAGAACAGCGGGAAAAAGTCCTGCTGCTCAAGTGACTTGATTGAGTCTGGAACAGGAGGAGGAGGAGTCTACATGTGGCTGTTTTGCAGAGAGGAGTGTGCTGGAGTGGGCTGTAAGATAGAAGGCCTCAGTCTGCCCTGTTTTTCTGAGGTCCAAGTACCTCAGAGTGTTGCATGGTGTCCCCCCCAAGACACAGATCCAAAGAGGCTGGATGTGGAGCGAGGAGCCAGACAGCATGTGCAAATTACAAAATTACAGATCCAAAGAGGCTGGATGTGGAGCGAGGAGCCAGGCAGCACGTGCAAATTACCGATCCAAAGAGGCTGGATGTGGAGCGAGGAGCCAGGCAGCACGTGCAAGTTACAGACCCGGGACAAAGACTGAACTTTAGAGGTGTCTGCCGGCGGAATACGGGCCCCAACGGTGACGAGGTACCCCACGCTGAAACCTGCAGTTAAGTGTGCACACTACTTTTAGTTAGGGACAGATAGGAAAAGACTCTGCACAGTGTTATACGAGTAAGGTAACAAGGACTCTGCGGTTTTTTGTTTAATAAGGATTTCTGTGTTTTGCTTTTGGGAGCACAATCTGAGGCTTCCCACCCTTGACAAGTTATTCAAAGTAGTTGTATGTATATTGCATTATCTCTACTGCTGTGCACATTCCCGCTTTTCTCCCCTTCCCACACTTTTCCTCTACCTGTGTTGTGCAATACATTATTAAATTTGCATTGATTAACCCCCGTGGTTCCGTGCACTCCTTGCGTATCCCGTTACCTGCAGGTTATTACATTTGGCGTAGTCGGCAGGATACGCAGGCTGGTACGGAACAATGGACGGACATGGGGGTGTCGCTGATGGGGGTGTCGCTGATGGAGGTGTACTAATACAACCTGATGGGGGAATACCAGCAAGGCAACTGTCCCTGGGGGCTATGCTGACCCATATACCAAAATTTACTGGCAGCAATGTACCTCTCCATGACTGGGCGCAGAGAGTGAGGGGCATGTTGAGAGTAGCAGGAGTGACTGCAGAAAATCAAGGGGAGATATTGTTGATTGCCCTTGAAGGCCATGCTCAAGAGACTATTTTATTGCGCCCTGAGAGTGAACGAAAGACGTTAGAGCAGGTGGTGAAGATTCTTGAGAGAGTGTATGGCGGGAAACCAGAAGCAGGAGATTTACAGGCGCAACTGTTCTACAGGCTGCAGGGTGAAGAAGAAGGTCTGCCACAGTATGCAAATGCACTCCAGAGAATAATGAGACAAATGCTTACAGCAGAGCCAGAGCTAGCACAAACCCCCGGTTATGCTGACCGTACCCTGCGAGATCAATTCCTCCGCGGATTACATAACCCCAAGATCAAAGGTGCCCTCCGTGAACGGCTCAGGGTAGAAAAAAAACTAACTTTCCAGGAGATATTGGAAGAAGCAGTCTCCCGCGCACAAACTGAAAATTGCGACCCGCAGAACGCCTGGGGAGAAGTTTGTATGCATAAGATAGTCCCGGGTGAGAAAAACCGAGAACCGAGCCAGCTTGAGGCTAAAGTGGATCAGTTACAAGAGACTGTTACTGCTCTACAAGAGTTGCTGAAGAATATGCAAGCCCCGGCGTCAGAAGTAAGAACGACAGCGCCGCGGCCAAATACCCGCACGCATACCTATCAAGAAGAGAGGGGACAGATCGAGCAGAGACGATCGAGACCCGCTGGAGACTACCAGTGTTGGAACTGTGGAAATCAGAACCATTTATTCCGACACTGTCCGGAGAGGAAGACGTCGCAAGAAAGACCGCCGTTAAACTAGTGCCTCCCTCCATGGATGGGCACATGGTGGGGAGACCAACTGAGCTTAGAGAAAACCAACGCCCTGAAGATATAGCAGCCTGCACGCCGACGATCACGGCCGAATTTGAAGGGAAAGAAGTAAAATGCCTGATGGATACTGGGTCCCAAGTGACCACCATGCCAGAACAGTTCTTCTACCAACATTTTGGACAAACTGTATCCATTGACAAAGGGGCACATATCAAACTGAGGGCTGCAAACAATCTTCCCATTCCGGTTGTAGGGGTCGTGTGGATGAACATACGTGCCTGTGGCCAGAACTTTGGCAAAAAAGGGATTGTGTTAACGGAGGGCCAGTACGACAGAGAGGTGCCAGCTATCGTGGGCATGAACGTCCTGAAAGAATTAGACCAGTTGCTCTTCAACAAGGGGGGCTGTGATTACTGGAAGACGACAGTTGCTAACAGGCCCGCCCAAAAGGTCTTCCAACACCTTATCCGTGCCCGAGGACTGTGAAAGAATGGTGGGAGCCGCTACCCGGTGGGGAGGGTTCGAGTCCCAAGACAGACAACAATTACTCTACCTCCAAATCGTGAGACAGTCCTCACCTTGCCAGTCGGGGCCCACCGTACACTCGAGGGGATGGAGGTGTTGGTGGAACCTTACCGTGGTAAAGAGAACGGAGACGAACCGTTGGTGGCTCGCACTTTAGCAACAGTAAGAAATGGAAGGGTCCCTTTCCGTTGCGTGAACACCGGTGAACAGGCCTACACCTTGACCTCGGGAGTTGTTCTGGCCCATGTCTACCTGGCGCCTGAAGAGGTAGCGGCTGCAGAATCGATTGAATTGCAGCCCATGGCAGGGGAAGCCTGGACTTGGGCTCTTTCTATGTAAAGAAAAGAGAAACCCACTGATCAATGGAACAGTCGCGTCATCTTAGGGCAGATGGGAGTGGACCTGAGCCCCTTCGATTTGGAGCAAGCCCAAGCCATAGAGGACTTTATTTGGGAGAATCAAGTCACGTTCTCCCGTCACGCAGAAGATATCGGCTGTACTGACAAGATTCAGCACGAAATACCCACAGGAGATGCCCCACCGATCAGGGAAAGGTACAGGCAAATACCCCCAAAGTACTACCAAGAGGTAAAAGAGCTTTTGGCGCAGATGCTGAAGAGCGGGGTGGTAAGAGAAAGTCAGAGTCCATGGGCTGCCCCAATCGTGCTGGTCAAGAAAAAGGATGGGTCTACCCGCGTCTGTGTTGACTACCGCAAGCTTAATGGATGCACGGTTCGTGATTCCTACCCTCTGCCCCGGATAGAGGAGTCCCTGTCGGCGTTGGGAAAGGCACGTTACTTCTCCTCCCTCGATCTGGCCAGCGGATATTGGCAGGTCCCTGTGGCAGAGAAAGACAAGGCCAAGACCGCATTTATTGTACCCATGGGACTCTTCGAGTTCAATCGCATGCCGTTTGGACTAAATAATGCCCCAGGAACTTTTCAGCGCCTCATGGAAAGTTGCCTTGGAGACATGAACTTCGAGGCCACATTGATTTACCTGGACGACATAGTAGTGTATTCTGCAACCTTTGAGAAACATCTAGAAAACCTGGGCCAAGTGTTTCAGCGGTTACGGGCCCATGGGCTTAAACTAAAACCAAAAAAATGTCGGATCTTTCAGGAAGAGATTGAATATCTCGGACACAAGGTGTCGGAAGCCGGCGTACAGCCCTCCGATGGGAAAGTGAGAGCAGTGCTACAATGGCCCACACCCAGCACAGTGCGGGAGGTTCGAGCTTTCCTGGGGCTAGCCGGATATTACCGTCGCTTTATCAAAGATTTCGCGAAGGAGGCAGAACCTTTGCACGAATTGCTCCGAGGCACTGCGAAAGGACCAAAAGCACAGAAAATTTGCTGGGGACCAAGACAAGCAGAGGCCTTACACCGATTGAAAGAGGCCTTGGTTAGCACCCCTGTGCTTGCCTATGCAGACTATAACCTCCCTTTTCGGTTGTATACAGACGCAAGCCTCGAAGGCCTGGGTGCAGTACTGGCCCAGGTACAGAATGGTACTGAACGGGTGATTGCATATGGAAGTCGGACGTTACGGGAAGCCGAGCACAACCCCGAGAATTACAGTTCCTTTCGGCTGGAGTTACTGGCACTAGTATGGGCAATAACCGAAAGGTTCTCGGAATATCTCACGGGAGCTCAAATTGAAGTCTATACGGATAATAACCCCCTGGCTCACATGTCCACCGCCAAACTGGGAGCAATGGAACAGAGGTGGCTGGCACGACTCTCCAGATACAATTATCATGTGCAGTACCGCTCTAAGCATGAAAATCAGAATGCGGATTCCCTTTCTCGTATTACCACCGAAGCCCCAGTGGGGGAGAGAGATGACCAGTTGGAGGAAGACGAAATTTCGGACTTTAGTAAATTCACCGCTCAAGTGGTAGAGGCTCGTATGCTGGAAATTACGTCGGGCACGACATCACGCCTGCTTGGCCAAACCAGAGAGGAATGGGTGAAAATCCAGTCATCTGACCCAGAACTGCTTCAAGTGAAAGAGTGGGTGATCCAGCAGCGCAAGCCTAGAAAGGAAATACGGGCCACGCTGTCGCACGTGGCCCTCCAGATTCTCAGCCAGTGGGATAAGCTGTCGGTGCAGGAAGGGATGCTGTATCGGAAGGTGCACCTAGCTACAGAGTTGGAAGTACGGTGGCAAGTAGTGATACCCCAGAAGATGGCAGTACCATTGGCCCGAGAGGCGCATGAGAAGGGAGCCCATTTCGGACCGGACAAGACTTACCAGTGGTTGCAAAGAATAGTATACTGTCCTCAGATGCTTCGGGCAGTAGAGAAGGCCTGTAAACTGTGTCGTTCCTGCGAGTTAAGTAAGGCTCCTCCACAGCAAGCACCAGTACAGACTATTGTAACCAAAGAGCCGTTGGAAGTACTCATGATCGATTATCTCAAGATTGGCCACTCCCACCGGGGCTATCAGTTCTGCCTTGTGATGACAGATCACTTCTCCAAATTTGCGGTGGTGACGCCCACCAGAGATCAGACGGCTGAATCAGCTGCTCGAGCCATCAGTGATGACTTTATCCGGGTGTACGGCTGCCCCAAAAGAATACATTCTGACCAAGGAGCTTGCTTTCAGGGCAGTGTCATGAGAGAGCTGCAAAGGATTTACGGAATGCAGAAGTCAAGGACTACGCCTTATCATCCACAGGGCAACGGAGCCTGCGAGAGATTTAACCGGACCCTCCTACAAATGCTACGCACGTTGGAGGATGATCGTAAGAATCACTGGCCCGGCTATCTCGCAGAACTCGTGTGGGCGTACAATAATCGTGTCCACTCCACCACTGGGTACACCCCATACGTGCTACTGTTTGGAAGAGCCGGAAGAGGCATTGAAGAGCTGAACCTAGCTCCCCCCGAGATCAGTGAAGGTCAGAGTGTGGGTTCCTGGGTTGACTGTCACCGTCGACGGCTGGAGACTATCCATCGAATTGTCACCACGCGACTGCAAGAAAAGACACATCCACAGCGGAAACCTGTGTGTGAAACCCCGTTCTTACCAGGAGACAGAGTACTAGTTGCAGAGAAACACCCGAGACACAAGTTGAGCGAGCGCTGGAAAACAGAGCCGTACATTGTGATCAGAAGAATCTCGCCCCATGGATCAGTATACGAAGTGAGAGGCGAGCAAAGAGGCGGCACCCTCATCCTCCATCGTAATATGCTGAGGCCCTGCTATTCAGAAGACAGGACCAGACAAAGTACCTCGGAGACGGTGCCCGTGCCTGTTCCTGTTACCTTCGAAGAGGGCTCTGACGATGAAGAATGGTGGCGGGCCCCGACCAACCCAGCAGACTGGGAGAGATCCACACCCCCATCCGTTCAAGACACAGGTGCCACCCCTGCAGAGCAGGAGTCACCAATCTCCAGAGATGGGGACGAGAATACTGTACTCCCTGATACGGCGCCGACGTCTGGTGACTTAGCCGTAGTACCACGCCGGACTGAGTGGGCTAATGCTGGTATTCCCCCTGATCGGTACTTGGCAGATGAATTTGTGTGTTCTGTCACTGGATCCTGTTTTAAGACATTGGCTCCCAAGCAACAGGTTGTGAAGCAGGGCAGGAGTTGCCACCGTGTGCCCCTTTGCAGAGTGCCTCAGGAGTGTATCGGCCGGGACGTCCGAGGTTAAAGAGGGGGGGAAATGTAAGACCTGTTAACATTTATTTATATATATATATAGGTTAAAAGACTGTTTGGTGGACTTCCTTGTGTTATGCTGCCACCTGCTGTCAAAACAGAGAACAGCGGGAAAAAGTCCTGCTGCTCAAGTGACTTGATTGAGTCTGGAACAGGAGGAGGAGGAGTCTACATGTGGCTGTTTGGCAGAGAGGAGTGTGCTGGAGTGGGCTGTAAGATAGAAGGCCTCAGTCTGCCCTGTTTTTCCGAGGTCCAAGTACCTCAGAGTGTTGCGTGGTGTCCCCCCCAAGACACAGATCCAAAGAGGCTGGATGTGGAGCGAGGAGCCAGACAGCACGTGCAAATTACAAAATTACAGATCCAAAGAGGCTGGATGTGGAGCGAGGAGCCAGGCAGCACGTGCAAGTTACAGACCCGGGACAAAGACTGAACTTTAGAGGTGTCTGCTGGCGGAATACGGGCCCCAACGGTGACGAGGTACCCCACGCTGAAACCTGCAGTTAAGTGTGCACACTACTTTTAGTTAGGGACAGATAGGAAAAGACTCTGCACTGTGTTATACGAGTAAGGTAACAAGGACTCTGTGTTTTTTTGTTTAATAAGGATTTCTGTGTTTTGCTTTTGGGAGCACAATCTGAGGCTTCCTACTCTTGACAAGTTATTCAAAGTAATTGTATGTATATTGCATTATCTCTACTGCTGTGCACATTCCCACTTTTCTCCCTTTCCCACACTTTTCCTCTACCTGTGTTGTGCAATACATTATTAAATTTGCATTGATTAACCCCCGTGGTTCCGTGCAGTCCTTGCGTATCCCGTTACCTGCAGGTTATTACACCTGCAAGAACTGTTCTGTCATCATCTGGTTTCCCTCCTGTTCACCGACAGGGTCCACGAGCTTGAGAGCCTGCAGGGCGACTTGCAGCCTGAGAGCATGGTCTCTTATGTTATCTTGGGGCTTCTGACGGCAGTTATAGAAGCCCATTCTCAGCTCTGCCTCTACGGTTTTCAAAGGCAGCTTTCAATTTGGCGAAAATGGCTTGTACAGAGCTCCGGTCACCACTGGTCCAGGCCTCAGCCTCTAATTCTGCTGCTCCAGTCAATTGCCCCAGCACCACGGTGGCCCTCTGCTTACCGGTCATTGCGTACATGTCCAGCAGGGTGCTGATCTTCTTCCTGAACCCGGTCAGGGTGTTTGCTTTACCAGCATATTGGGGCAGCCAGGTCGCCCCAGGGACATACGGTAAGGAGATCGGCATAATCGGGGAGACTTCGGCCGGTGCAGCTGCAACCGCCGCACCGGAACTAGGCGCTGCTGTGTTCACCGCACCGGGGCCTGGCATCACTTGGGCTGCGTAACCCTAGCTGGGGGCATTAGCACTCTCGGCGTCCATCTTCCCTCAGAGTCCCGCTTCTTCTTCTGCAGGTTACTCCCTTCTCTTCCGGGGTCAGAACGCTCCGGGGGGTTCTGGAACAACCCCACCCCTTCGTGGGCAGTTACTTCTTTTTGCGCGGGCTGCTGTTGTTTCTTTGGCACGCTTTCTACGGTGGCAATATGGCGGCATTTCAAACTTTCTGAACGGACCTCCAAGGTGCACGGTCACCTGTCTTAACAGGTCTAGTCCTTATCCTGTTCATGACGCCAGATGAGTCACCCACCACAGCGCTGCAGCGGTCAACTGCAGGATGCTGCGGGGACTTCTCTATAGGGACCCTTACGGCAACAGGTATGTCAGGTTCACTTTCATAGGAGTCGTGACGCCACTCTCGGTTTTGCGGTCTGGGTGATGGGGGGACCGCCACTGCAGTTTAACGAGCATCTGGGGCTGATGGTGTCTGCAGTCTGGTGTTATGGTCTCCCGAGAGTGAGGCTGACCCAGGGGCTCGGGTATATGTGTGTGGAACCACAGGTTGCAGAGTAACTCAGTCGCAGTCCAGAAAGTATTTTAACTTGTTTACTCAGTTTTAGTTGGTTGGTGAGATACCCGGGCGATGCTGAGATTATACCAGGTGGAACCAGGAATTCCTGCAGGCCGTTCTGAGGGTAGCTATTAACTCGCCTTCCTTGCACTTCTTTTGTTTCGGATAACCCCTGACTTGCAGTATCGTGGGATTCATCCAGGGAAAGTCGCTAATGCCTCTCCTTCCTTTTCTGGCCCGTTTGCCGGCAGCGTGGACCAGGTGAGATGGCTTCTGGCACTGTCTCCTTATAGGTCCCCCTGTTGCTGCTGAGGCTCGAGCTCTGTGTCTTTGAGAAACCTCTAGTCCCCTCCACCTGCAGGTTTAGCAGATCAGTAGATCGATGCCTGGCTCTAGGGACCTGTTCCCTGTGCGTGTCGAGTCACCAGCAATCCCCGTACTCGACTGCCTCTCTTCAGGTGTCTTTCAGGCTGACTTTCTGGTCACTGTACTCCCCCGCTAACAGCTACCACACATGCAGGGTCTGCCTAGCGTGTCTGTACGTCTGCTTCCTTCAGCAACTTCTGTACACTCTGCTCCAGACTGGCTTGCTACTTTCCTTTCCTCGCTGCCACTGCATCTAGCTTCCAGCCCCTTCACTGCACCCCTTGCTGAGAGTTGAAAGCTAACCTCTTCAGGGCTACCCAACGGTCCCCTCTCCAGGTGTGGGAGACCTGGTTGCTATGTGTCTGTGTGTACACACCTCACTCTGGCCTTTTGGAATTACCTGGAAGCACTTTTCTGGCATGCTTGCAGTATTCAGTGGTGCCTGACCAGGTCAGGGGCGCCACACATGCCATTCATAGGCAGTGCTGGCTCCCACTCTCTATAATGATTTATTGGTCGCGCACGCCTAGTGTGGTTTGCAAATTCCTTCTGCTACTATCAAAACTAGTGTTGGAGGCTGTTCACATTCAACCACCACACCCTGTTCCACAGGCCTCATTAATTAAGCACCATTTACTTGGGCCTGCTCCTCCTTTATTCAAGGCTGCTGGTCTGGCACTGTGAGGGCCAGGTCTGACATTGTGCTGGTGTGTGTGGCGTCTGCTGCATATGCTGGGCCTGGTCCTCCTTTATCCATGGCTGCTGGTCAGACACTGTGAGGGCCGGTTCTGACATTGTGCTGGTGTGTGGTGTCTGCTGCACATGCTGGGGCCTCGTCCTCCTTTATCCATGGCTGCTGGTCTGGCACTGTGAGGGCCAGGTCTGACATTGTGCTGGTGTGTGTGGTGTCTGCTGCACATGCTGGGGCCTGGTCCTCCTTTATCCATGGCTGCTGGTCAGACACTGTGAGGGCCAGTTCTGACATTGTGCTGGTGTGTGTGGTGTCTGCTGCACATGCTGGGACCTGGTCCTCCTTTATCCATGGCTGCTAGTCAGGCACTGTGAGGGTCAGGTCTGACATTGTGCTGGTGTGTGGTGTCTGCTGCACATGCTGGGACCTGCTCCGCCTTTATCCATGGCTGCTGGTCAGACACTGTGAGGGCCAGGTCTGACATTGTGCTGGTGTGTGTGGTGTCTGCTGCATATGCTGGGGCCTGGTCCTCCTTTATCCATGGCTGCTGGTCAGGCACTGTGAGGGCCAGGTCTGACATTGTGCTGGTGTGTGGCGTCTGCTGCACATGCTGGGGCCTGGTCCTCCTTTATTCATGGCTGCTGGTCTGGCACTGTGAGGGTCAGGTCTGACATTGTGCTGGTTTGTGTGGTGTCTGCTGCACATGCTGGGGCCTGGTCCTCCTTTATCCATGGCTGCTGGTCAGACACTGTGAGGGCCAGGTCTGACATTGTGCTGGTGTGTGTGGTGTCTGCTGCATATGCTGGGGCCTGGTCCTCCTTTATCCATGGCTGCTGGTCAGGCACTGTGAGGGCCAGGTCTGACATTGTGCTGGTGTGTGGCGTCTGCTGCACATGCTGGGGCCTGGTCCTCCTTTATTCATGGCTGCTGGTCTGGCACTGTGAGGGTCAGGTCTGACATTGTGCTGGTTTGTGTGGTGTCTGCTGCACATGCTGGGGCCTGGTCCTCCTTTATCCATGGCTGCTGGTCAGGCACTGTGAGGGCCAGTTCTGACATTGTGCTGGGGTGTGTGGTGTGCTGCACATGCTGGGGCCTGGTCCTCCTTTATCCATGGCTGCTGGTCAGGCACTGTGAGGGCCAGGTCTGACATTGTGCTGGTGTGTGTGGTGTCTGCTGCATATGCTGGGGCCTGGTCTAACCTTATCCATGGCTGCTGGTCAGGCACTGTGAGGGCCAGGTCTGACATTGTGCTGGTGTATGGTGTCTGCTGCACATGCTGGGCCTGGTCCTCCTTTATCCATGGCTGCTGGTCTGGCACTGTGAGGGCCAGGTCTGACATTGTGCTGGTGTGTGTGGTGTCTGCTGCATATGCTGGGGCCTGGTCTAACCTTATCCATGGCTGCTGGTCTGGCACTGTGAGGGCCGGTTCTGACATTGTGCTGGTGTGTGTGGTGTCTGCTGCACATGCTGGGGCCTGGTCCTCCTTTATCCATGGCTGCTGGTCTGGCACTGTGAGGGCCAGGTCTGACATTGTGCTGGTGTGTGTGGTGTCTGCTGCACATGCTGGGCCTGGTCCTCCTTTATCCATGGCTGCTGGTCTGGCACTGTGAGGGCAGTCCTGACATTGTGCTGGTGTATGGTGTCTGCTGCACATGCTGGGCCTGGTCCTCCTTTATCCATGGCTGCTGGTCAGGCACTGTGAGGGCCAGGTCTGACATTGTGCTGGTGTGTGTGGTGTCTGCTGCACATGCTGGGTCCTGGTCCTCCTTTATCCATGGCTGCTGGTCAGACACTGTGAGGGCAGTCCTGACATTGTGCTGGTGTGTGGTGTCTGCTGCACATGCTGGGGCCTGGTCCTCCTTTATCCATGGCTGCTGGTCTGGCACTGTGAGGGCAGGTCTGACATTGTGCTGGTGTGTGGCGTCTGCTGCACATGCTGGGGCCTGGTCCTCCTTTATCCATGGCTGCTGGTCTGACACTGTGAGGGCCAGGTCTGACATTGTGCTGGTGTGTGGCATCTGCTGCACATGCTGGGACCTGGTCCTCCTTTATCCATGGCTGCTGGTCTGGCACTGTGAGGGCCAGGTCTGACATTGTGCTGGTGTGTGTGGCGTCTGCTACATATGCTGGGGCCTGGTCCTCCTTTATCCATGGCTGCTGGTCTGGCACTGTGAGGGCCAGGTCTGACATTGTGCTGGTGTGTGTGGCGTCTGCTGTATATGCTGGGGCCTGGTCCTCCTTTATCCATGGCTGCTGGTCAGGCACTGTGAGGGCCAGGTCTGACATTGTGCTGGTGTGTGTGGCGTCTGCTGCACATGCTGGGGCCTGGTCCTCCTTTATCCATGGCTGCTGGTCAGGCACTGTGAGGGCCAGGTCTGACATTGTGCTGGTGTGTGTGGTGTCTGCTGCACATGCTGGGGCCTGGTCCTCCTTTATCCATGGCTGCTGGTCAGACACTGTGAGGGTCAGGTCTGACATTGTGCTGGTGTGTGTGGTGTCTGCTACATATGCTGGGGCCTGGTCGTCCTTTATCCATGGCTGCTGGTCTGGCACTGTGAGGGCCAGTTCTGACATTGTGCTGGTGTGTGGCGTCTGCTGCACATGCTGGGGCCTGGTCCTCCTTTATCCATGGCTGCTGGTCTGACACTGTGAGGACCAGGTCTGACATTGTGCTGGTGTGTGGTGTCTGCTGCATATGCTGGGGCCTGGTCCTCCTTTATCCATGGCTGCTGGTCTGGCACTGTGAGGGCCAGGTCTGACATTGTGCTGGTGTGTGTGACGTCTGCTACATATGCTGGGGCCTGGTCCTCCTTTATCCATGGCTGCTGGTCTGGCACTGTGAGGGTCAGGTCTGACATTGTGCTGGTGTGTGGCGTCTGCTGCACATGCTGGGGCCTGGTCCTCCTTTATCCATGGCTGCTGGTCAGACACTGTGAGGGCAGTCCTGACATTGTGCTGGTGTGTGGCGTCTGCTGCACATGCTGGGGCCTGGTCCTCCTTTATCCATGGCTGCTGGTCTGGCACTGTGAGGGTCAGGTCTGACATTGTGCTGGTGTGTGGTGTCTGCTGCACATGCTGGGGCCTGGTCCTCCTTTATCCATGGCTGCTGGTCAGGCACTGTGAGGGTCAGGTCTGACATTGTGCTGGTGTGTGTGGTGTCTGCTGCACATGCTGGGGCCTGGTCCTCCTTTATCCATGGCTGCTGGTCAGGCACTGTGAGGGTCAGGTCTGACATTGTGCTGGTGTGTGTGGCGTCTGCTGCACATGCTGAGGTCTGGTCCTTCTTTATCCATGGCTGCTGGTCTGACACTGTGAGGGCCAGTTCTGACATTGTGCTGGTGTGTGGTGTCTGCTGCACATGCTGAGGTCTGGTCCTCCTTTATCCATGGCTGCTGGTCTGACACTGTGAGGGCCAGTTCTGACATTGTGCTGGTGTGTGGTGTCTGCTGCACATGCTGAGGTCTGGTCCTCCTTTATTCATGGCTGCTGGTCTGGCACTGTGAGGGCCAGTTCTGACATTGTGCTGGTGTGTGTGGTGTCTGCTGCACATGCTGGGACCTGGTCCTCCTTTATCCATGGCTGCTGGTCTGGCACTGTGAGGGTCAGGTCTGACATTGTGCTGGTGTGTGATGTCTGCTGCACATGCTGGGGCCTGGTCCTCTTTTATCCATGGCTGCTGGTCAGACACTGTGAGGGCCAGTTCTGACATTGTGCTGGTGTGTGTGGCGTCTGCTGCACATGCTGAGGTCTGGTCCTCCTTTATCCATGGCTGCTGGTCAGGCACTGTGAGGGCCGGTTCTGACATTGTGCTGGTGTGTGTGGTGTCTGCTGCACATGCTGGGCCTGGTCCTCCTTTATCCATGGCTGCTAGTCAGGCACTGTGAGGGTCAGGTCTGACATTGTGCTGGTGTGTGTGGCGTCTGCTGCATATGCTGGGGCCTGGTCCTCCTTTATCAATGGCTGCTGGTCAGGCACTGTGAGGGTCAGGTCTGACATTGTGCTGGTGTGTGTGGCGTCTGCTGCACATGCTGGGCCTGGTCCTCCTTTATCCATGGCTGCTGGTCTGGCACTGTGAGGGCCAGGTCTGACATTGTGCTGGTGTGTGTGGTGTCTGCTGCACATGCTGGGGCCTGGTCCTCCTTTATCCATGGCTGCTGGTCAGACACTGTGAGGGCCGGTTCTGACATTGTGCTGGTGTGTGTGGCGTCTGCTGCACATGCTGGGGCCTGGTCCTCCTTTATCCATGGCTGCTGGTCAGACACTGTGAGGGCCAGCTCTGACATTGTGCTGGTGTGTGTGGCGTCTGCTGCACATGCTGGGGCCTGGTCCTCCTTTATCCATGGCTGCTGGTCAGACATTGTGAGGGCCAGGTCTGACATTGTGCTGGTGTGTGGCGTCTGCTGCACATGCTGGGGCCTGGTCCTCCTTTATCCATGGCTGCTGGTCAGACACTGTGAGGGCCAGTTCTGACATTGTGCTGGTGTGTGTGGTGTCTGCTGCACATGCTGGGGCCTGGTCCTCCTTTATCCATGGCTGCTGGTCAGACACTGTGAGGGTCAGGTCTGACATTGTGCTGGTGTGTGTTGCATCTGCTGCACATGCTGTGGCCTGGTCCTCCTTTATCCATGGCTGCTGGTCTGGCACTGTGAGGGCCAGTTCTGACATTGTGCTGGTGTGTGTTGCATCTGCTGCACATGCTGTGGCCTGGTCCTCCTTTATTCATGGCTGCTAGTCAGGCACTGTGAGGGCCAGTTCTGACATTGTACTGGTGTGTGTGGCGTCTGCTGCACATGCTGGGACCTGGTCCTCCTTTATCCATGGCTGCTGGTCAGGCACTGTGAGGGCCAGTTCTGACATTGTCCTGGTGTGTGTGGTGTCTGCTGCACATGCTGGGGCCTGGTCTTCCTTTATCCATGGCTGCTGGTCTGGCACTGTGAGGGCCAGTTCTGACATTGTGCTGGTGTGTGGTGTCTGCTGCACATGATGGGGCCTGGTCTTCCTTTATCCATGGCTGCTGGTCAGGCACTGTGAGGGCCAGTTCTGACATTGTCCTGGTGTGTGTGGTGTCTGCTGCACATGCTGGGGCCTGGTCTTCCTTTATCCATGGCTGCTGGTCTGGCACTGTGAGGGCCAGGTGTGTGGCGTCTGCTGCACATGCTGGGGCCTGGTCCTCCTTTATCCATGGCTGCTGGTCAGGCACTGTGAGGGCCAGTTCTGACATTGTGCTGGTGTGTGTGGTGTCTGCTGCACATGCTGGGGCCTGGTCCTCCTTTATCCATGGCTGCTGGTCAGACACTGTGATGGCCGGTTCTGACATTGTGCTGGTGTGTGGTGTCTGCTGCACATGCTGGGGCCTGGTCCTCCTTTATCCATGACTGCTGGTCAGACACTGTGAGGGCAGTCCTGACATTGTGCTGGTGTGTGGTGTCTGCTGCACATGCTGGGGCCTGGTCCTCCTTTATCCATGGCTGCTGGTCAGGCACTGTGAGGGCCAGGTCTGACATTGTGCTGGTGTGTGGTGTCTGCTGCACATGCTGGGGCCTGGTCCTCCTTTATCCATGGCTGCTGGTCAGACACTGTGAGGGCCAGTTCTGACATTGTGCTGGTGTGTGTTGCATCTGCTGCACATGCTGGGGCCTGGTCTTCCTTTATCCATGGCTGCTGGTCAGGCACTGTGAGGGCCAGTTCTGACATTGTCCTGGTGTGTGTGGTGTCTGCTGCACATGCTGGGGCCTGGTCTTCCTTTATCCATGGCTGCTGGTCTGGCACTGTGAGGGCCAGGTCTGACATTGTGCTGGTGTGTGGCGTCTGCTGCACATGCTGGGGCCTGGTCCTCCTTTATCCATGGCTGCTGGTCAGACACTGTGAGGGCCAGTTCTGACATTGTGCTGGTGTGTGTGGTGTCTGCTGCACATGCTGGGGCCTGGTCCTCCTTTATCCATGACTGCTGGTCAGACACTGTGAGGGCCGGTTCTGACATTGTGCTGGTGTGTGTGGCGTCTGCTGTATATGCTGGGGCCTGGTCCTCCTTTATCCATGGCTGCTGGTCTGGCACTGTGAGGGCCGGTTCTGACATTGTGCTGGTGTGTGTGGTGTCTGCTGCACATGCTGGGGCCTGGTCCTCCTTTATCCATGGCTGCTGGTCTGGCACTGTGAGGGCCGGTTCTGACATTGTGCTGGTGTGTGTGGTGTCTGCTGCACATGCTGGGGCCTGGTCCTCCTTTATCCATGGCTGCTGGTCTGGCACTGTGAGGGCCGGTTCTGACATTGTGCTGGTGTGTGGTGTCTGCTGCATATGCTGGGGCCTGGTCCTCCTTTATTCATGGCTGCTGGTCTGGCACTGTGAGGGCCGGTTCTGACATTGTCCTGGTGTGTGGTGTCTGCTGCATATGCTGGGGCCTGGTCCTCCTTTATTCATGGCTGCTGGTCTGGCACTGTGAGGGCCGGTTCTGACATTGTGCTGGTGTGTGGTGTCTGCTGCATATGCTGGGGCCTGGTCCTCCTTTATTCATGGCTGCTGGTCTGGCACTGTGAGGGCCGGTTCTGACATTGTGCTGGTGTGTGGTGTCTGCTGCATATGCTGGGGCCTGGTCCTCCTTTATCCATGGCTGCTGGTCAGGCACTGTGAGGGCCAGTTCTGACATTGTGCTGGTGTGTGTGGTGTCTGCTGCACATGCTGGGGCCTGGTCCTCCTTTATCCATGGCTGCTGGTCTGGCACTGTGAGGGCCGGTTCTGACATTGTGCTGGTGTGTGGTGTCTGCTGCATATGCTGGGGCCTGGTCCTCCTTTATTCATGGCTGCTGGTCTGGCACTGTGAGGGCCGGTTCTGACATTGTCCTGGTGTGTGTGGCGTCTGCTGCACATGCTGGGGCCTGCTCCTCCTTTATCCATGGCTGCTGGTCTGGCACTGTGAGGGCCGGTTCTGACATTGTGCTGGTGTGTGGTGTCTGCTGCATATGCTGGGGCCTGGTCCTCCTTTATCCATGGCTGCTGGTCTGGCACTGTGAGGGCAGTCCTGACATTGTGCTGGTGTGTGGCGTCTGCTGCATATGCTGGGGCCTGGTCCTCCTTTATCCATGGCTGCTGGTCTGGCACTGTGAGGGCAGTCCTGACATTGTGCTGGTGTATGGTGTCTGCTGCACATGCTGGGGCCTGGTCCTCCTTTATCCATGGCTGCTGGTCTGGCACTGTGAGGGTCAGGTCTGACATTGTGCTGGTGTGTGTGGTGTCTGCTGCACATGCTGGGGCCTGGTCCTCCTTTATCCATGGCTGCTGGTCTGGCACTGTGAGGGCCAGGTCTGACATTGTGCTGGTGTGTGGCGTCTGCTGCACATGCTGGGGCCTGGTCCTCCTTTATCCATGGCTGCTGGTCAGACACTGTGAGGGCCAGGTCTGACATTGTGCTGGTGTGTGGTGTCTGCTGCATATGCTGGGGCCTGGTCCTCCTTTATCCATGGCTGCTGGTCTGGCACTGTGAGGGCCGGTTCTGACATTGTGCTGGTGTGTGGCGTCTGCTGCACATGCTGGGGCCTGGTCCTCCTTTATCCATGGCTGCTGGTCTGGCACTGTGAGGGCCGGTTCTGACATTGTGCTGGTGTGTGGTGTCTGCTGCATATGCTGGGACCTGGTCCTCCTTTATTCATGGCTGCTGGTCTGGCACTGTGAGGGCCGGTTCTGACATTGTCCTGGTGTGTGTGGCGTCTGCTGCACATGCTGGGGCCTGGTCCTCCTTTATTCATGGCTGCTGGTCAGACACTGTGAGGGCCGGTTCTGACATTGTGCTGGGGTGTGTGGTGTGCTGCACATGCTGTGGCCTGCTCCGCCTTTATCCATGGCTGCTGGTCAGACACTGTGAGGGTCAGTTCTGACATTGTGCTGGGGTGTGTGGTGTGCTGCACATGCTGTGGCCTGCTCCGCCTTTATCCATGGCTGCTGGTCTGGCACTGTGAGGGCCGGTTCTGACATTGTGCTGGTGTGTGTGGTGTCTGCTGCACATGCTGGGGCCTGGTCCTCCTTTATCCATGGCTGCTGGTCTGGCACTGTGAGGGCCGGTTCTGACATTGTGCTGGTGTGTGTGGTGTCTGCTGCACATGCTGGGGCCTGGTCCTTCTTTATCCATGGCTGCTGGTCTGGCACTGTGAGGGTCAGTTCTGACATTGTGCGGGTCAGTTCTGACATTGTGCTGGTGTGTGGTCTGTCGGTTCAGGGCTTTGTACTGGGTCTGCGTACCCCTCCTGGTGCTCCGGTTTCCAATCGGTTCCCCTGTTTGGTACTGACGGGCCACCGCCCGACCCCAATCCCTCCTTGCCAGAGGTGACTGGGCTCCGACCAAGTCACCTGAGTAGACTGTCGGCAGGCCTGGTTACAGGTCTGCCCTGGAACTCGACCTCTCCTCCACTGTCAAGACTAGACTCCCTACAACCTGTGTCCTTTTTCCCGCCTCCAGGCCTGTGAACTCCTCAGTGGGTGGAGCTAGCCGCCTGGCTCCGCCCCCCTGGTGTGGACATCAAACCTGGAGGGTGGTGACAAGGTTTTTAAGTTTGGCTGCTGTCACCTTTTCAGGGAGGGGGTTGTGACGACATGGACTCTCATGGGTTAAAGTTTCTTAAAATTCAGCCAGACAGCATGATAGATTGTCTATAGACGTGGGAGAAGTCCCTCATTGTTTTTACAAGACTCTTGTTGACTCAATGTAATTGTGTTGGCCACTGAAAGCCAGACATATTGTTCTCCAGACTTCCAGTAACCATTGTATTGTAGTTGTGTATTGCTAATGTGATTACCTTAGTAGCCATTGTTGAGTCTGTGACTTGCAGACTCCATGTAGATATCTTCAGTCTTTCTGTAGACATCATTTGGATGAACATTGTCCATGCAGCTTGAGATTCATCCAATGGGAGAGGCGCTCTTGTCCAACCAATCGATGAGGACGCAGTGTATCTAAGAGGAAGGCTGTGGCTATAAAAGGGACTTCTTTAAGCCACCAGGTTGTTGATGGATGCTGATGGATCCAGTCTAAGCTCTTTGGAGCTGACTAGAGGATCAGGATATCTTATGGCTTCAATCTAGGGACTCCGGTTCCGGTTGGAGACCATATCCACAGCCTAGGGATTTCGACTCCGGCTGCCAGGATTGTAACATCATACCAGGACTACCTAAGGAGGACACTCAGGTTGGGACAGTTCAGTCACCTGTTACAGACTTTCCAGACCTCACACAGCTTCCTAAATCTGGCATTATTCTTTTCTCGGTGGGTGCCCGCCAAAAGCGGGGTGCTGCTGGATTTGAGTAAATAGCCCTGGAACCTCTGAGGCATGGACATTCTAAATCCCTGGTGAGCCAGCGGAAGGGTGAGACTCTGTTGCCTGTTACATTTGTGTGTTTTGATGGTTATGGGTTATTTGCCGTTAATTGTTTGGGGATCCAATAAAGTCTAATTATTGTGGTTCTCTCATCCTGTGTTGTCTGAGTAGTGTTACGCCCACGGTTAAGGAGGCCGGCGTTCAGTTGGGATGAGCCCTGAGCCACGCTGTCTTTCTAAAGGCGGCGGGTTTTAGTGGACGAGAGCACCCACTGAGCCCCGTGTCTCCACAGGGGTGTGTGTGCATGAGACTACCTGACTAGTCCAGGGCGTCACACTAGCATCTGGACTGCCTTTATTCGCAGTTTTCTGTCTTTGCAATATGGGAGCGATTGTAAGATGTCACAGGTATGTGTTGCTTTACAGGTAAACGTGTTGCTTTTATATGGTTCTGTTTATTAAAATATTTAGGAGGCCGTATGGCACAATGGTAAATTATATAATATAGAGTAGGACCCCCCCTATTGAGATTTGCCGTGACGTGGCAGAGCTGGCTCAAATTATTGATCAACTGTTTGCTAAAAATCACATTTTGCATTATAGTACAGTAGGAATGAATTTGTGAATGTTACACTTATTTGTTGCATGCCACTCATAGGCAGCGCTGGCTCCCCCTTCCTATAATGTACTGTGCAATGGTATACTGTATACAGTACATATATACAGAAAGTTACCTCCAGAGCCGGTCAGAGCGCGGTGAAAGGACAGAACCGGAAGTGTGCGCGGTGAGTATTTGCGCTTCTTGCAAAGCATTGCTCTTAAACCAAGTTACAAATTTGTAAAAAGCTTTGCTTGTCTTGCAAAACGCTCTCAAACCAAGTTACTCTTAATCCAAGGTTCCACTGTGTATTATATAAAAGTTATAAAAAGTATCAGTGCCACCGAGTGCTGCGCGTATCTGTCACCTGGAGAGCACATTACTCTCTACACTACATTATGGCTTTATGTAAGTGTGTTATATCAGCACCGTATGGCGGTATGTGTCATTACCGGGTGGAAAATAATTTGTTGGAATAACCTTGAATCTGACATCACTGATGTGATCAGACATTAGGCCACACCCCTTATATACAGCCCCGCCTCTGGAGATGACATCACTGATACATTAGTGATCTATCACATGCCATTATTATGCATTCATTCGTTAATTTCTTCTTGTATTATTATTATTTATTATTATAGCGCCATTTATTCCATGGCGCTTTACAAGTGAAAGAGGGTATACTTACAACAATCATTAACAGTACATAACAGACTGGTATAGGAGGAGAGAGGACCCTGCCCGCGAGGGCTCACAGTCTACAGGAGGAGAGAGGACCCTGCCCGCGAGGGTTCACAGTCTACAGGAGGAGAGAGGACCCTGCCCACGAGGGCTCACAGTCTACAGGAGGAGAGAGGACCCTGCCCGCGAGGGCTCACAGTCTACAGGAGGAGAGAAGACCCTGCCCGCGAGGGCTCACAGTCCACAGGGAATGGGTGATGGTACAATAGGTGAGGACAGAGCTGGTTGCACAGTGGTCTACTGGACTGAGGGCTATTGTAGGTTGTAGGCTTGTTGGAAGAGGTGGGTCTTGAGGTTCCTCTTGAAGCTTTCCACGGTAGGGGAGAGTCTGATTTGCTGGGGTAGAGCGTTTGGGGGAGGCACGGGAGAAATCTTGTACGCGGTTGTGGGAACAGGAGATAAGAGAGGAGCAGAGAAGGAGATCTTGTGAGGATCTGTGGTTGCGTGCAGGTAGGTACCGGGAGACAAGGTCACAGATGTAAGGAGGAGACAGGTTGTGGATGGCTTTGTATCTCTTGTTTAATGTTTTGAACTGGAGTTGTTAGGCGATGGGAAGCCAGTGAAGGGATTGGCAGAGTGGCGAGGCTGGGGAGTAGCGAGGGAAGAGGTGGATTAAGCGGGCCGCAGAGTTTAGGATAGATTGGAGGGGTGCAAGAGTGTTGGAAGGGAGGGCAGAGAGCAGGAGGTTGCAGTAGTCGAGGCGGGAGCTGATGAGGGCATGCACTAATGTTTTCGCTGAATCTTGGTTAATGAAAGCACGGATCCGGCAGATGTTTTTGAGTTGTAGTCTGCATGAGGTGAAGAGGGCTTGGATGTGTGGCTTGAAGGATAGAGCAGAGTCGAGGGTTACTCCAAGGCAACGAGCTTGTGAGACCGGGGAGAGTGAGCAACCATCAAGTTTGATGGAAAGGCTTGTTGGAGGAGATGAGTGAGGAGGAGGAAAGACAATGAGCTCTGTTTTGTCCATGTTCAGTTTTAGGAATCGTGCAGAGAAGAAGGATGAAATAGCAGACAGACATTGTGGGATTCTGGTTAGTAGAGAGGTGATGTCAGGTCCAGAGAGGTAGATCTGCGTATCATCAGGGTAGAGATGATACTGAAAGCCGTGGGACTCTATGAGCTGTCCCAGGCCGAAGGTGTAGATGGAGAAAAGCAGGGGTCCGAGAACTGAGCCTTGGGGACACCGACAGATAGGGGGTGAGAGGAGGAGGTAGTGTGAGAATGGGAGACGCTGAAAGTTCGGTCAGTTAGGTATGAGGAGATCCAAGATAGGGCCAAGTCTGTGGTGCCCAGAGATGAGAGAATCTGTAGTAGGAGGGAATGGTCTACTGTGTCGAAGGCAGAGGACAGGTCCAGGAGGAGGAGGACAGAGTAATGTAGAGGAAAGGTCCAGGAGGAGGACAGAGTAGTGTCGCTTGGCTTTGGCGGTTAGTAGATCATTGGTCACTTTGGTTAGGGCAGTTTCAGTAGAGTGATGAGGTCGGAAGCCAGATTGTAGCCAGTCAAAGAGGGAACAGGAGGAGAGGTATGAGGACAATTCAAGATGGACATGCTGTTCCAGTAGTTTTGAGGCATAGGGGAGAAGGGATATGGGGCGATAGTTTGACACAAAGGATGGGTCAAGGGAGGGCTTTTGAGGATGGGTGTAATGGAGGCATGTTTAAAGCATGAGGGGAATACACCACTTGTTAGTGATAGGTTGAAGAGATGGGTTAGGGCTTGGATGAGGACTGCGGTGATGTTGGGGATGAGGTGTGATGGGAGCGGGTCCAGTGCACAGGTTCTTAGATGTGATCTTGAGAGTAGAGTGGAAAGATTGTTTTCTGTCATGGTGGAGAAGCTGGATTTGGAGGGAGAAGGCTGAGTAGCGATGATGAGGGGCCGTGGTGATTGTGGGCCAAAGCTTGCTTTGATGTTGTCAATCTTCTGTTTGAAGAAAGAGGCAAAGTCTTCAGCTGAGAGGAGAGGAGAGGGAGGTGGTGCCGGAGGACGGAGGAGAGGAGAGGGAGGTGGTGCTGGAGGACGGAGGAGAGAATTGAAAGTGTTGAATAGCTGTTTAGGGTTGTGAGAGAGAGAGGATATGAGAGATGAGAAGTAGGTTTGTTTTGCAGCAGTGAGTGTGGACTTGAAGGTGGTGAGGGACTCTTTATATGCAATGAAGTGCTCAGTGTAATGAGACTTCTTCCATGTGCGCTCAGCAATTCTGGAAGCCCGTCTCAGTTGTTTAGTCTGACTCGTGTGCCAGGGTTGCCTGTTGATTGACCGGGTTTTGGTGTGTGTGAGGGGGGCAGCTGAATCGAGAGCTGCAGAGATTGTAGTGTTGTATAAAGTTGCGACAGCATCTGCATCGTGTAAAAATCCAATGTCTGTGAGAGGGAGAAGGGACTGTGAAAGTGCGTGTAAATCAAGGTGTTTGATATTTCTGCGAGGGTGTGAAAATTTGTGGAGGGGGGGTGCATACTTGGAGAAGAAAGGGAAGAGAATGTGAGTAGGTTGTGGTCAGACAGGGGAAGAGGTGAGTTAGAGAGGTTAGATAGGGAACAGTGGCGAGTGAAGATGAGGTCCAGCGTGTGGCCATCTTTGTGAGTAGCTGCAAAAGACCATTGGGTGAGGCCGAAGGAGGAAGCGAGTGTTAGAAGTTTGGAGACAGATGAGTGGAAAGTGTCAATGGGGATATTGAAATCACCCATGATGATGGTGGGGATGTCGGTGGAAAGGAAGTGTAGTAGCCAGGTGGTGAAATGGTCAAAAAAGGCAGTGGCTGGCCCTGGAGGGCAGTAAATGACAGCCAGTTGAAGGTTAGAGCGGGAGTAGATTCATACGGAGTGCACCTCAAAAGATGGGAGAGTAACAGAGGGTGGTAGTGGAATTGGTGTAAAGCAGCATTGGTTAGCCAGGAGCAAACCAACTCCTCCACCATGCTTGTTGCTGTGGCGGGGTGTGTGAGAGAGTTGGAGACCACCATAAGAAAGTGCAGCAGGAGAGGCAGTGTCAGAGGGGGTGAGCCAGGACAGGCAGAGTCAGAGGGGGGTGAGCCAGGAGAGGCAGCGTCAGAGGGGGGTGAGGCTGTGTCAGAGGGGGTGAGCGCCAGGAGAAGCAGTGTCAGAGGGGGTGAGCGCCAGGAGAGGCCATGTCAGAGGGGGTGAGCCAGGAGAAGCAGTGTCAGAGGGGGTGAGCCAGGAGAGGCCATGTCAGAGGGGGTGAGCCAGGAGAGGCAGTGTCAGAGGGGGTGAGCCAGGAGAGGCTGTGTCAGAGGGGGTGAGCCGGGAGAGGCAGCGTCAGAGGGGGTGAGCCAGGAGAGGCAGCGTCAGAGGGGGTGAGCCAGGAGAGGCAGCGTCAGAGGGGGTGAGCCAGGAGAGGCAGCGTCAGAGGGGGTGAGCCAGGAGAGGCAGCGTCAGAGGGGGTGAGCCAGGAGAGGCAGCGTCAGAGGGGGTGAGCCAGGAGAGGCAGCGTCAGAGGGGGTGAGCCAGGAGAGGCAGCGTCAGAGGGGGTGAGCCAGGAGAGGCAGCGTCAGAGGGGGTGAGCCAGGAGAGGCAGCGTCAGAGGGGGTGAGCCAAGAGAGGCAGCATCAGAGGGGGTGAGCCAAGAGAGGCAATGTCAGAGGGGGTGAGCCAGGAGAGGCAGCATCAGAGGGGGTGAGCCAGGAGAGGCAGTGTCAGAGGGGGTGAGCCAGGAGAGGCTGTGTCAGAGGGGGTGAGCCAGGAGAGGCAGCGTAAGAGGGGGTGATCCAGGAGAGGCAGCATCAGAGGGGGTGATCCAGGAGAGGCTGTGTCAGAGGGGGTGAGCCAGGAGAGGCAGTGTCAGAGGAGGGTGAGCCAGGAGAGGCAGTGTCAGAGAAGGGTGAGCCAGGAGAGGCAGCGTAAGAGGGGGTGATCCAGGAGAGGCAGCATCAGAGGGGGTGAGCCAGGAGAGGCTGTGTCAGAGGAGGGTGAGCCAGGAGAGGCAGCGTAAGAGGGGGTGATCCAGGAGAGGCAGCATCAGAGGGGGTGAGCCAGGAGAGGCTGTGTCAGAGGGGGTGAGCCAGGAGAGGCAGTGTCAGAGGAGGGTGAGCCAGGAGAGGCAGTGTCAGAGGAGGGTGAGCCAGGAGAGGCTGTGTCAGAGGAGGGTGAGCCAGGAGAGGCAGTGTCAGAGGGGGTGAGCCAGGAGAGGCTGTGTCAGAGGGGGTGAGCCAGGAGAGGCAGCGTAAGAGGGGGTGATCCAGGAGAGGCAGCATCAGAGGGGGTGAGCCAGGAGAGGCTGTGTCAGAGGGGGTGAGCCAGGAGAGGCAGCGTAAGAGGGGGTGATCCAGGAGAGGCAGCATCAGAGGAGGGTGAGCCAGGAGAGGCAGTGTCAGAGGGGGTGAGCCAGGAGAGGCAGTGTCAGAGGGAGTGAGCCAGGAGAGGCAGTGTCAGAGGGGGTAAGCCAGGAGAGCCAGTGTCAGAGGGAGTGAGCCAGGAGAGGCTGTGTCAGAGGGGGTGAGCCAGGAGAGGCAGTGTCAGAGGGGGTGAGCCAGGAGAGGCAGTGTCAGAGGGGGTGAGCCAGGAGAGGCAGGGTCAGAGGGGGTGAGCCAGGAGAGGCAGGGTCAGAGGGGGTGAGCCAGGAGAGGCAGTGTCAGAGGGGGTGAGCCAGGAGAGGCAGTGTCAGAGGGGGTGAGCCAGGTTTCTGTGATGGCGAGGAAGGAAAGTTTATTAGTGATGAAAAGATCATGAATGTAGGATAGTTTGTTGCAGACAGAGCGAGCGTTCCATAGAGCTCCTGTTAGTGGGACTGGGGGAGCGGGGACTGGGGGAGCGGGGGCTGGGGGAGCAGGGGCTGGGTGGATGGGTATGAGGTTTGAGAGGTTGCGGAAATTTCTGTTAGGTTGTGCATGAGGGTTTGAAGTGACAATAGGGATGTGGTGAGGAGGATTAGGAGAGATATCCCCAGCAGTGAGGAGAAGCAGAGAGAGTGTTAGAAGGTGGGAGCAGGAGAGGCCATGAGGGGCCGTGTGTGTCTGGAGACAATGGGTGTAATGTGGAGAAACAGATCTGAGGAGAGGGTGAGATGGGTGGGGAGGATGGAGGGTGAGATGGGTGGGGAGGATGGAGGGAGAGATGGGTGGGGAGGATGGAGGGAGAGATGGGTGGGGAGGATGGAGGGAGAGATGGGTGGGGAGGATGGAGGGAGAGATGGGTGGGGAGGATGGAGGGAGAGATGGGTGGGGAGGATGGAGGGAGAGATGGGTGGGGAGGATGGAGGGTGAGATGGGTGGGGAGGATGGAGGGAGAGATGGGTGGGGAGGATGGAGGGAGAGATGGGTGGGGAGGATGGAGGGAGAGATGGGTGGGGAGGATGGAGGGTGAGATGGGTGGGGAGGATGGAGGGAGAGATGGGTGGGGAGGATGGAGGGAGAGATGGGTGGGGAGGATGGAGGGAGAGATGGGTGGGGAGGATGGAGGGAGAGATGGGTGGGGAGGATGGAGGGTGAGATGGGTGGGGAGGATGGAGGGTGAGATGGGTGGGGAGGATGGAGGGAGAGATGGGTGGGGAGGATGGAGGGAGAGATGGGTGGGGAGGATGGAGGGTGAGATGGGTGGGGAGGATGGAGGGAGAGATGGGTGGGGAGGATGGAGGGAGAGATGGGTGGGGAGGATGGAGGGAGAGATGGGTGGGGAGGATGGAGGGTGAGATGGGTGGGGAGGATGGAGGGAGAGATGGGTGGGGAGGATGGAGGGAGAGATGGGTGGGGAGGATGGAGGGTGAGATGGGTGGGGAGGATGGAGGGAGAGATGGGTGGGGAGGATGGAGGGTGAGATGGGTGGGGAGGATGGAGGGTGAGATGGGTGGGGAGGATGGAGGGAGAGATGGGTGGGGAGGATGGAGGGAGAGATGGGTGGGGAGGATGGAGGGTGAGATGGGTGGGGAGGATGGAGGGAGAGATGGGTGGGGAGGATGGAGGGAGAGATGGGTGGGGAGGATGGAGGGAGAGATGGGTGGGGAGGATGGAGGGTGAGATGGGTGGGGAGGATGGAGGGAGAGATGAAAAGTTCATTACTGGGTTTAGGGATCAGAGGTGGCAGTAAAAAGTGAAGTAATATAGGGGAGAAATTGAAGAAAAACACAAGCATTGTTTGCAGTGACTATATATCCAGTTACCTTCCGGTCACTTCCGGCTTAATTCTGGCTTAATTCAATGCAGCATGCTTATATGGTGCAGACTTATATGCTCCATTATAAAAAAATTGTTTAAAAGAACAGAGAGTCTTCAGCGGTTGATACCTTTTAATGGTAACTGAAAAGACGGTAATAATTGCAGCTTTCGAGACTACTCAGGTCTCTTCATCAGGCATGGTGTAACACAAAATCTGAAGAGTCACATATTTATACACAACAGGACTTAGAATAGTGCAGTAAAAAACAACAAAAAAAAACAACTAATTTTTATCTCCACTGGCTTAGGCCCCCTTCACACGTCCGTGAAACACGTGCGTGTTTGGTCCGTTTCCGTATATACCGGAGACACGGCCAAACGTGCACCAATGTTAATCTATGATTGTGGTCACACGTGCGTTATTTCATTATGTCCGTGTGTGCGTGTCCGTGATCCGTATGTGTTTGCGTTTGGCACGGATGCATGTCCGTTATCTGCACGGAGCACGCACACGTGGACACAATGAAAGTCTATGGGTATGTGCACACACGTTAGTAAACACGTATGCATCTACCTATAGTCCGTGTCCGTTTGGTGTTTTTATTTCTAGTGATGTCGGCTATTCTTTCTATTTCTGTGTATGTCGGTCAATCTCCCTGAGTCCATTAAGGAATAACGTTTGGAACTCCATTCTATGTCTGAACTGGGTGCAAAAAACCTAAAAAAACATCACTATGGGGAGATAAGGTATGCACACCAGTGACTATGGAAGGGGAATACATGGAATAGCAGAAACTGCTGTGTGAATACTGACATGAAAAATTCAATAACTATTTGTAAGAATGAAATGTGAAAAATGGAACCTGCATTACTGCCATGAATATATGAATAAAGAGAAATTTAGCTACTGAATTGATCAATGCAGAAGAGCCCCAACACTACGCCAAAGTATTTCTCTACGTTGGGGTCCCTAGCTTGTGTGTGTCCTCTCATGCAGTTAAAAAACAGTTTCTGCTATTCCATGTATTCCCCTTCCATAGTCACTGGTGTGCATACCTTATCTCCCCATAGTAATCTCCCTGAGTCCGTCGGTCGGTCTCTCTGTCTCTCTGTCGGTCTCTCTGTCTGTCTGTCCCTCTCTCACAGTCTGTCGGTCAGTTTCCCCCCCTCTCTCATACTCACCGTTCCCCGATCTCCGGCGCAGCGCTGCACGGCAGTCACACTGCTGCGGCGGCTTTTACTATTTTGAAAAAGCCGGCCGCTCATTAAACAATCTCCTATTCCCTGCTTTCCCCGCCCACCGGCGCCTATGATTGGTTACAGTGAGACACGCTCCCACACTGAGTGACAGGTGCCTCACTGCACCCAATCACAGCAGCCGGTGGGCGGGTCTATACTGTGCAGTAAAATAAATAAATAAATGATTAAAAAAAAATGGCGTGCGGTCCCCCCCAATTTTAATGCCAGCCAGATAAAGCCATAAGGCTGAAGGCTGGTATTCTCAGGATGGGGAGCTCCACGTTATGGGGAGCCCCCCACCCTAACAATATCAGTCAGCAGCCGCCCAGAATTGCCGCATACATTAGATGCGACAGTTCTGGGACTGTACCCGGCTCTTCCCGATTTGCCCTGGTGCGTTGGCAAATCGGGGTAATAAGGAGTTAATGGCAGCCCATAGCTGCCAATAAGTCCTAGATTAATCATGTCAGGCGTCTATGAGACACCCTCCATGATTAATCTGTAAGTTACAGTAAATAAACACACACCAGAAAAAATCCTTTATTAGAAATAAAAAACACACACATATACCCTGGTTCACCACTTTAATCAGCCCCAAAAAGCCCTCCATGTCCGGCGTAATCCAGGATGATCCAGCGTCGCATCCAGCGCTGCTGCATGGAGGTGACAGGAGCTGCAGAAGACACAGCCGCTCCTGTCACCTCCACGCAGCTAATGAAGACAGCCGCGCGATCAGCTGAGCAGTCACTGAGGTTACCCGCGGCCACCGCTGGATCCAGTGACAGCGGGTAACCTCAGTGACAGCTCAGCTGATCGCGCGGCTGTCTTCATTAGCTGCGTGGAGGTGACCGGAGCGGCGGTGTCTTCTGCAGCTCCGGTCACCTCCATGCAGCAGCGCTGGATGCGACGCTGGAGCATCCTGGAGTACACCGGACATGGAGGGCTTTTTGGGGCTGATTAAAGTGGTGAACCAGGGTATATGTGTGTGTTTTTTATTTCTAATAAAGGATTGTTCGGGTGTGTGTGTTTATTTACTGTAACTTACAGATTAATCATGGAAGGTATCTCATAGACGCCTGACATGATTAATCTAGGATTTAGTGGCAGCTATGGGCTGCCATTAACTCCTTATTACCCCGATTTGCCAAAGCACCAGGGCAAATCGGGAAGAGCGGGGTACAGCCCCAGAACTGTCGCATATAATGTATGCGGCAATTCTGGGCGGCTGTTGGCTGATATTGTTAGGCTGGGGGGCTCCCCATAACGTGGAGCTCCCCATCCTGAGAATACCAGCCTTCAGCCATATGGCCAGGGCTGTATTTTGCCTTCATGCTGCCCTAGGCACTTTAAGTGGTCGCGCCCCTTAGTGACAACGTAAAACTGAGTTTTCGCACACGACATCTGTTTAAGGCAGATCTACTCTGTAGCACACTTTAAAAAGTATCAATAAGAAACGAACCCCCCCCCCCCCAATGGGGATCACCACAGGCACATCAAAACATAGCATGAGTATAAAATATTCCCACCACATCGTCCCCACTTATATACTGTGACTGTGACACTGCCCCTAATAAACACCACACTGCCCTCCCTTATAAACTACTGTATATGCACCACACCTTCCTCGATTATGAAATATGATCTGTACATTGTGAGGAGGGAGCAGCATGATGTGAGGACAATGTGCCATGCATGGTGCCTCCTCCTCACAATGTCCCATGCATGCTGCCCCCTCCTCACAATGTCCCATGCATGCTGCCCCCTCCTCACAATGTCCCATGCATGCTGCCTCCTCCTCACAATGTCCCATGCATGCTGCCCCCTCCTCACAATGTCCCATGCATGCTGCCCCCTCCTCACAATGTCCCATGCATGCTGCTCCCTCGTCACAATGTCCCATGCATGCTGCTCCCTCCTCACAATGTCCCATGCATGCTGCCCCCTTCTCACAATGTCCCATGAATGCTGCCCCCTCCTCACAATGTCCCTTGCATGCTGCCCCCTCCTCACAATGTCCCATGCATGCTGCCCCCTCCTCACAATGTCCCTTGCATGCTGCCCCCTTCTCACAATGTCCCATGCTTGCTGCCCCCTCCTCACAGTGTCCCATGCATGCTGCCCCCTCCTCACAATGTCCCATGCATGCTGCCCCCTCCTCACAATGTCCCATGCATGCTGCTCCCTCATCACAATGTCCCATGCATGCTGCCCCCTCCTCACAATGTCCCATGCATGCTGCCCCCTCCTCACAATGTCCCATGCATGCTTCCCCCTCCTCACAATGTCCCATGCATGCTGCTCTCTCCTCACAATGTCCCATGCATGCTGCCCCCTCTTCACAATGTCCCATGCATGCTGCTCCCTCCTCACAATGTCCCATGCATGCTGCCCCTCCTCACAATGTCCCATGCATGCTGCTCCCTCCTCACAATGTCCCATGAATGCTGCTCCCTCCTCACAATGTCTCATGCATGCTGCCCCCTCCTCACAATGTCTCATGTATGCTGCTCCCGCCTCACAATGTCCCATGCATGCTGCTCCCTCCTCACAATGTCCCATGCATGCTGCTCCCTCCTCACAATGCCCCATGCATGCTGCTCCCTCCGCACAATGTCTCATGCTTGATGCTCCCTCCTCACAATGTCCCATGCATGCTGCTCCTTCCTCACAATGTCCCATGCATGCTGCTCCCTCCTCACAATGTCTCATGCATGCTTCCCCCTCCTCACAATGTCCCATGCATGCTGCCCCCTCCTCAGTGTCCCATGCATGCTGCCCCCTTCTCACAATGTCCTATGCATGCTGTCCCTCTTCATGAGCTCCTAATGCTGCCTTCCTCTTTTCCATAATGAGACCTTCATGTTGCCCCACTCATGCTAAGACCACCACACTAACGCTTATGCTGAGACCCCCCCCCCACACACACTACCCCACTCTTGATATTGACTCCCCTACATTGCTCCACTCCATACTGATCCCACACATGCTGCCCCTTCTTCACAATGAGCTCCCAATGCTGCCCCCCTCTTATTCTGAGTCCTTACACTCCCCCCACCCAATCGATTTTGTCATTGCACTATCCCTCATCCCTTGTCCTCTGTCTCTAGCATTAGCCCCTCTCTCCCACTCCCCCAGCATCAGCCTCTCTCCCCCCAGCATCAGCCTCTATCTTCCCTCAGCATCAGCCTCTCTTCCCCAGTCTCAGCCTTTGCCTCCCCCCAGCCTCAGCCTGCCCCAGTCTCCGCCTCAGCCTCCCTCCAGCCTCCCTCCAGTCTCAGCCTCAGCCTCCCTCAAGTCTCAGCCTCAGCCTCCCTCCAGTCTCAGCCTCAGCCTCCCTCCAGCCTCCCCCCAGTCTCTGCCTCTGCCTCCCTCCAGTCTCAGCCTCTGCCTCCCTCCAGTCTCTGCCTCTGCCTCCCTCCAGCCTCCCCCCAGTCTCAGCCTCTGCCTCCCTCCAGCCTCCCCCCAGTCTCAGCCTCTGCCTCCCTCCAGCCTCCCCCCAGTCTCTGCCTCTGCCTCCCTCCAGCCTCCCCCCAGTCTCTGCCTCTGCCTCCCTCCAGCCTCCCCCCAGTCTCTGCCTCTGCCTCCCTCCAGCCTCCCCCCTGTCTCTGCCTCTGCCTCCCTCCAGCCTCCCCCCAGTCTCTGCCTCTGCCTCCCTCCAGCCTCCCCCCAGTCTCAGCCTCTGCCTCTCTCCAGCCTCCCCCCAGTCTCAGCCTCTGCCTCCCTCCAGCCTCCCCCCAGTCTCAGCCTCTGCCTCCCCCCAGTCTCTGCCTCTGCCTCCCTCCAGCCTCCCCCCAGTCTCTGCCTCTGCCTCCCTCCAGCCTCCCCCAGTCTCTGCCTCTGCCTCCCTCCAGCCTCCCCACAGTCTCAGCCTCTGCCTCCCTCCAGCCTCCCCCCAGTCTCTGCCTCTGCCTCTCTCCAGCCTCCCCCCAGTCTCTGCCTCTGCCTCCCTCCAGCCTCCCCCCAGTCTCAGCCTCTGCCTCCCTCCAGTATCTGCCTTTGCCGCCTCCCCCCCCCCCCCGCATGCGCAGATCTCCGGTCTGCATTAGAGACACTCCCACGCTCCTTATGAATCCACTTACCTGCTCCAGTGCCCGCCGCCATCTTCCTGGCTCACGTGAGTATCCTCTTCTGACACCGGCTTCCATCGCGGCGTCCTCCGCGGCGTCCTGCTGTGAGCTCTGCATGTGACGTCCACACAGCAGTGGACGCAGCACAGAGGAAGGAGCTGATTGGCGCGCGCCTGTGACCCCGGAAGTGCAGGCGCCGGCAGTTCCGGGGTCAATCAGCTCCCTGTGCTCGGCGGCAACAAAAAAAAAAATGTAAAAAAAAAAAAAAAAAAAAAAATTTTTTTTTTTTTTTTTTTTTTTCTGCTGCCAGAAGGTGCCGCCCCTCACAATCTGCCGCCCTAGGCACCGGACCACGGGTGCCTAATGGTAAATACGGCCCTGCATATGGCTTTATCTGGCTGGCATTAAAATTGGGGAGGACCGCACGCCATTTTTTTTTAATTATTTATTTATTTATTTTACTGCACAGTATAGACACGCCCACCAGCTGCTGTGATTGGGTGCAGTGAGGCATCTGTCACTCAGTGTGGGGGCGTGTCTCACTGCAACCAATCATAGGCGCCGGTGGGCGGGGAAAGCAGGGAATAGGAGATTGTTTAATAAGCGGCCGGCTTTTTCAAAATAGTAAAAGCCGCAGCAGCAGTGTGAATGCCGTGCAGCGCTGCGCCGGAGATCGGGGAACGGTGAGTATGAGAGAGGGGGGAAAACTTCAGTTACTCGGGGGATTAGCGGTCACCGGTGAATCCTTCACAGGTGACCGCTAATCAGTACTCGGCACAGACAGAGCCGCGGTATGAGGATGAAGTCGGGTGAAGTTCACCCGAGTTCATTCTCATCGCGCAACTCTGTCTGCTGTCAGCCGACGTTTATAAACGACATTGTGCATCACACAGACGGACATTACACACGGACATTACACGTACACATACACGTTAATTCCACACGCACACACGGACGTTCTGCACACAAACACGGCTAGCATACGCAATTCACACAGGTGCCACACGGACCATAAAAACGGACACAAAAACGGGACACGGACCCGAAAAACGGCCCGTAACACACGTGCGTGTTTTTCACGGACGTGTGAAAGGGGCCTAACACGGTACAAAGATATATTTTACTATGCTCCATTATATACATATACAAGTGCAATCAGCTGTGAAGGGGGGTGGGGTGCAGCAAGGACCTCTTGGTCACTCATTCTAAAAAGCCAGATGCAGCATCACATAGGCAGAGTAAACAAAGGTCACAAAAGGAGGGTGGGGAACTGGGGGTGGGGAACTGGCGGTGGGGGGGTCACAGTGAGATGCTGCAGCATGCCAGGGAGATATTGAAGCAAAGAGAGAACAGGTCAGATATATTGGAAAAGTAGAGTGGATAGTTTAACATACCAGGTAATAGCACTTCTTGTATCCTGCAGCTATGTCCGGTGGAGATCGGGTCTCAGCGCAGGAGACGGTTACTGCGGCTCTGTCCGGAGGAGATCGGGCCTCAGCGCAGGACATGGTTACTGCGGCTCTGTCCGGAGGAGATCGGGCCTCAGCGCAGGAGACGGTTACTGCAACTATGTCCGGAGGAGATCGGGCCTCAGGGCAGGAGACGGTTACTGCAGCTCTGTCCGGTGGAGATCGGGCCTCAGCGCAGGAGACGGTTACTGCAGCTATGTCCGGAGGAGATCGGGCCTCAGGGCAGGAGACGGTTACTGCGGCTCTGTCCGGAGAAGATCGGGCCTCAGCGCAGGAGACTGTTACTGCGGCTCTGTCCGGAGGAGATCGGGTCTCAGTGTAGGAGACTGTTACTGCGGCTCTGTCCGGAGGAGATCGGGACTCAGCGCAGGAGACGGTTACTGCAGCTATGTCCGGAGGAGATCGGGCCTCAGCGCAGGAGACGGTTACTGCGGCTCTGTCCGGAGAAGATCGGGCCTCAGTGCAGGAGACGGTTACTGCGGCTCTGTCCGGAGGAGATCGGGTCTCAGTGTAGGAGACGGTTACTGCGGCTCTGTCCGGAGATCGGGCCTCAGCGCAGGAGACGGTTACTGCGGCTCTGTCCGGAGGAGATCGGGTCTCAGCGCAGGAGACGGTTACTGCGGCTCTGTCCGGAGGAGATCGGGCCTCAGCGCAGGAGACGGTTACTGCGGCTCTGTCCGGAGGAGATCGGGCCTCAGCGCAGGAGACTGTTACTGCGGCTCTGTCCGGAGGAGATCGGGTCTCAGTGTAGGAGACTGTTACTGCGGCTCTGTCCGAGGAGATCGGGCCTCAGCGCAGGAGACGGTTACTGCGGCTCTGTCCGGAGGAGATCGGGCCTCAGGGCAGGAGACGGCTACTGCGGCTCTGTCCGGAAGAGATCGGGCCTCAGCGCAGGAGACGGTTACTGCGGCTCTGTCCGGAGGAGATCGGGTCTCAGCGCAGGAGACGGTTACTACGGCTCTGTCCGGAGGAGATCGGGCCTCAGCGCAGGAGACGGTTACTGCGGCTCTGTCCGGAGGAGATCGGGTCTCAGCGCAGGAGACGGTTACTGCGGCTCTGTCCGGAGGAGATCGGGCCTCAGCGCAGGAGACGGTTACTGCGGCTCTGTCCGGAGGAGATCGGGCCTCAGCGCAGGAGACGGTTACTGTGGTTCTGTCCGGAGGAGATCGGGCCTCAGCGCAGGAGACGGCTACTGCGGCTCTGTCCGGAGGAGATCGGGCCCTCAGCGCAGGAGACGGTTACTGCAGCTCTGTCCGGAGGAGATCGGGCCTCAGCGCAGGAGACGGTTACTGCGGCTCTGTCCGGTGGAGATCGGGTCTCAGCGCAGGAGACGGTTACTGCGGCTCTGTCCGGAGGAGATCGGGCCTCAGCGCAGGACATGGTTACTGCGGCTCTGTCCGGAGGAGATCGGGCCTCAGCGCAGGAGACGGTTACTGCAACTATGTCCGGAGGAGATAGGGCCTCAGGGCAGGAGACGGTTACTGCAGCTCTGTCCGGTGGAGATCGGGCCTCAGCGCAGGAGACGGTTACTGCAGCTATGTCCGGAGGAGATCGGGCCCTCAGGGCAGGAGACGGTTACTGCGGCTCTGTCCGGAGAAGATCGGGCCTCAGCGCAGGAGACTGTTACTGCGGCTCTGTCCGGAGGAGATCGGGTCTCAGTGTAGGAGACTGTTACTGCGGCTCTGTCCGGAGGAGATCGGGCCTCAGCGCAGGAGACGGTTACTGCAGCTATGTCCGGAGGAGATCGGGCCTCAGCGCAGGAGACGGTTACTGCGGCTCTGTCCGGAGAAGATCGGGCCTCAGTGCAGGAGACGGTTACTGCGGCTCTGTCCGGAGGAGATCGGGTCTCAGTGTAGGAGACGGTTACTGCGGCTCTGTCCGGAGGAGATCGGGCCTCAGCGCAGTAGACGGTTACTGTGGCTCTGTCCGGAGGAGATCGGGTCTCAGCGTAGGAGACGGTTACTGCGGCTCTGTCCGGAGGAGATCGGGCCTCAGCGCAGGAGACGGTTACTGCGGCTCTGTCCGAGGAGATCGGGCCTCAGCGCAGGAGACGGTTACTGCGGCTCTGTCCGGAGGAGATCGGGCCTCAGGGCAGGAGACGGCTACTGCGGCTCTGTCCGGAAGAGATCGGGCCTCAGCGCAGGAGACGGTTACTGCGGCTCTGTCCGGAGGAGATCGGGTCTCAGCGCAGGAGACGGTTACTACGGCTCTGTCCGGAGGAGATCGGGCCTCAGCGCAGGAGACGGTTACTGCGGCTCTGTCCGGAGGAGATCGGGTCTCAGCGCAGGAGACGGTTACTGCGGCTCTGTCCGGAGGAGATCGGGCCTCAGCGCAGGAGACGGTTACTGCGGCTCTGTCCGGAGGAGATCGGGCCTCAGGGCAGGAGACGGTTACTGCGGCTCTGTCCGGTGGAGATCGGGCCTCAGCGTAGGAGACGGTTACTGCGGCTCTGTCCGGAGGAGATCGGGTCTCAGCGCAGGAGACGGTTACTGCGGCTCTGTCCGGAGGAGATCGGGCCTCAGTGCAGGAGACGGTTACTGCGGCTCTGTCCGGAGGAGATCGGGCCTCAGCCTAGGAGACGGCTACTGCGGCTCTGTCCGGAGGAGATCGGGCCTCAGCGCAGGAGACGGTTACTGCAGCTCTGTCCGGAGGAGATCGGGCCTCAGCGCAGGAGACGGTTACTGCGGCTCTATCCGGAGGAGATCGGGCCTCAGCACAGGAGACTGTTACTGCGGCTTTGTCCGGAGGAGATCGGGCCTCAGCGCAGGAGACGATTACTGTGGCTCTGTCCGGAGGAGATCGGGCCTCAGCGCAGGAGACGGTTACTGCGGCTCTGTCCGGAGGAGATCGGGCCTCAGCGCAGGAGACGGTTACTGCGGCTCTGTTCGGAGGAGATCGGGCCTCAGCGCAGGAGACGGTTACTGCGGCTCTGTCCGGAGGAGATCGGGCCTCAGCGCAGGAGACGGTTACTGCGGCTCTGTACGGAGGAGATCGGGCTTCAGCGCAGGAGACGGTTACTGCGGCTCTGTCCGGAGGAGATCGGGCCTCAGCGCAGGAGACGGTTACTGCGGCTCGGTCCAGAGGAGATCAGGCCTCAGCGCAGGAGACTGTTACTGCGGCTCTGTCCGGTGGAGATCGGGCCTCAGGGTAGGAGACTGTTACTGCGGCTCTGTCCGGAGGAGATCGGGCCTCAGCGCAGGAGACTGTTACTGCGGCTTTGTCCGGTGGAGATCGGGCCTCAGGGTAGGAGACTGTTACTGCGGCTCTGTCCGGAGGAGATCGAGCCTCAGTGCAGGAGACGGTTACTGCGGCTCTGTCCGAAGGAGATCGGGCCTCAGCGCAGGAGACGGTTACTGCGGCTCTGTCCGGTGGAGATCGGGCCTCAGCGCAGGAGACTGTTACTGCAGCTCTGTCCGGTGGAGATCGGGCCTCAGCGCAGGAGACGGTTACTGCAGCTCTGTCCGGAGGAGATCGGGTCTCAGCGCAGGAGACGGTTACTGCGGCTCTGTCCGGAGGAGATCGGGTCTCAGCGCAGGAGACGGTTACTGCGGCTCTGTCCGGAGGAGATCGGGTCTCAGCGTAGGAGACTGTTACTGTGGTTCTGTCCGGAGGAGATCGGGTCTCAGCGCAGAAGACGGTTACTACGGCTCTGTCCGGAGGAGATCGGGCCTCAGCGCAGGAGACGGTTACTGCGGCTCTGTCCGGAGGAGATCGGGTCTCAGTGTAGGAGACTGTTACTGCGGCAATGTCCGGAGGAGATCTGGCCTCAATGCAGGAGACGGTTACTGCGGCTCTGTCCGGAGGAGATCGGGCCTCAGCGCAGGAGACGGTTACTGCGGCTCTGTCCGGAGGAGATCGGGTCTCAGTGTAGGAGACGGTTACTGCGGCTCTGTCCGGAGGAGATCGGGCCTCAGCGCAGGAGACGGTTACTGCAGCTCTGTCCGGAGGAGATCGGGCCTCAGCGCAGGAGATGGTTACTGCGGCTCTGTCCGGTGGAGATCGGGCCTCAGGGCAGGAGACGGTTACTGTGGTTCTGTCCGGAGGAGATCGGGTCTCAGCGCAGGAGACGGTTACTGCGGCTCTGTCCGGAGGAGATCGGGCCTCAGGGCAGGAGACGGTTACTGCGGTTCTGTCCGGTGGAGATCGGGCCTCAGCGCAGGAGACGGTTACTGCGGCTCTGTCCGGAGGAGATCGGGCCTCAGCGCAGGAGACGGTTACTGCGGCTCTGTCCGGAGGAGATCGGGCCTCAGGGCAGGAGACGGTTACTGCGGTTCTGTCCGGTGGAGATCGGGCCTCAGCGCAGGAGACGGTTACTGCGGCTCTGTCCGGAGGAGATCGGGCCTCAGCGCAGGAGACGGTTACTGCGGCTCTGTCCGGAGGAGATCGGGCCTCAGCGCAGGAGACGGTTACTGCGGCTCTGTCCGGAGGAGATCGGGCTTCAGCGCAGGAGACGGTTACTGCGGCTCTGTCCGGAGGAGATCGGGCCTCAGCGCAGGAGACGGTTACTGCGGCTCGGTCCAGAGGAGATCGGGCCTCAGCGCAGGAGACTGTTACTGCGGCTCTGTCCGGTGGAGATCGGGCCTCAGGGTAGGAGACTGTTACTGCGGCTCTGTCCGGAGGAGATCGGGCCTCAGCGCAGGAGACTGTTACTGCGGCTTTGTCCGGTGGAGATCGGGCCTCAGGGTAGGAGACTGTTACTGCGGCTCTGTCCGGAGGAGATCGAGCCTCAGTGCAGGAGACGGTTACTGCGGCTCTGTCCGAAGGAGATCGGGCCTCAGCGCAGGAGACGGTTACTGCGGCTCTGTCCGGTGGAGATCGGGCCTCAGCGCAGGAGACGGTTACTGCGGCTCTGTCCGGAGGAGATCGGGCCTCGGGGCAGGAGACGGTTACTGCGGCTCTGTCCGGTGGAGATCGGGCCTCAGCGTAGGAGACGGTTACTGCGGCTCTGTCCGGAGGAGATCGGGTCTCAGCACAGGAGACGGTTACTGCGGTTCTGTCCGGTGGAGATCGGGTCTCAGCGCAGGAGACGGTTACTGCGGCTCTGTCCGGAGGAGATCGGGCCTCAGTGCAGGAGACGGTTACTGCGGCTCTGTCCGGAGGAGATCGGGCCTCAGCGCAGGAGACGGTTACTGCGGCTCTGTCCGGAGGAGATCGGGCCTCAGCGCAGGAGACGGTTACTGTGGCTCTGTCCGGAGGAGATCGGGCCTCAGCGCAGGAGACGGTTACTGCGGCTCTGTCCGGAGGAGATCGGGCCTCAGCGCAGGAGACGGTTACTGCGGCTCTGTCCGGAGGAGATCGGGCCTCAGCGCAGGAGACGGTTACTGCGGCTCTGTCCGGAGGAGATCGGGCCTCAGCGCAGGAGACGGTTACTGCGGCTCTGTCCGGAGGAGATCGGGCTTCAGCGCAGGAGACGGTTACTGCGGCTCTGTCCGGAGGAGATCGGGCCTCAGCGCAGGAGACGGTTACTGCGGCTCGGTCCAGAAAAGATCAGGCCTCAGCGCAGGAGACTGTTACTGCGGCTCTGTCCGGTGGAGATCGGGCCTCAGGGTAGGAGACTGTTACTGCGGCTCTGTCCGGAGGAGATCGGGCCTCAGCGCAGGAGACTGTTACTGCGGCTTTGTCCGGTGGAGATCGGGCCTCAGGGTAGTAGACTGTTACTGCGGCTCTGTCCGGAGGAGATCGAGCCTCAGTGCAGGAGACGGTTACTGCGGCTCTGTCCGAAGGAGATCGGGCCTCAGCGCAGGAGACGGTTACTGCGGCTCTGTCCGGTGGAGATCGGGCCTCAGCGCAGGAGACTGTTACTGCAGCTCTGTCCGGTGGAGATCGGGCCTCAGCGCAGGAGACGGTTACTGCGGCTCTGTCCGGAGGAGATCGGGTCTCAGCGTAGGAGACTGTTACTGTGGTTCTGTCCGGAGGAGATCGGGTCTCAGCGCAGAAGACGGTTACTACGGCTCTGTCCGGAGGAGATCGGGCCTCAGCGCAGGAGACGGTTACTGCGGCTCTGTCCGGAGGAGATCGGGTCTCAGCGTAGGAGACTGTTACTGCGGTTCTGTCCGGAGGAGATCGGGTCTCAGCGCAGAAGACGGTTACTACGGCTCTGTCCGGAGGAGATTGGGCCTCAGCGCAGGAGACGGTTACTGCGGCTCTGTCCGGAGGAGATCGGGCCTCAGCGCAGGAGACGGTTACTGCGGTTCTGTCCGGAGGGGATCGGGCCTCAGCGCAGGAGACGGTTACTGTGGCTCTGTCCGGAGGAGATCGGGCCTCAGCGCAGGAGACTGTTACTGCGGCTCTGTCCGGAGGAGATCAGGTCTCAGTGTAGGAGACTGTTACTGCGGCAATGTCCGGAGGAGATCGGGCCTCAGTGAGGGAGACGGTTACTGCGGCTCTGTCCGGAGGAGATCGGGCCTCAGCGCAGGAGACGGTTACTGCGGCTCTGTCCGGAGGAGATCGGGCCTCAGCGCAGGAGACGGTTACTGCAGCTCTGTCCGGAGGAGATCGGGCCTCAGCGCAGGAGGCGGTTACTGCGGCTCTGTCCGGAGGAGATCGGGCCTCAGCGCAGGAGACGGTTACTGCGGCTCTGTCCGGAGGAGATCGGGCCTCAGCGCAGGAGACGGTTACTGTGGCTCTGTCCGGAGGAGATCGGGCCTCAGCGCAGGAGACGGTTACTGCGGCTCTGTCCGGAGGAGATCGGGCCTCAGCGCAGGAGACGGTTACTGCGGCTCTGTCCGGAGGAGATCGGGCCTCAGCGCAGGAGACGGTTACTGCGGCTCTGTCCGGAGGAGATCGGGCCTCAGCGCAGGAGACGGTTACTGCGGCTCTGTCCGGAGGAGATCGGGCTTCAGCGCAGGAGACGGTTACTGCGGCTCTGTCCGGAGGAGATCGGGCCTCAGCGCAGGAGACGGTTACTGCGGCTCGGTCCAGAAAAGATCAGGCCTCAGCGCAGGAGACTGTTACTGCGGCTCTGTCCGGTGGAGATCGGGCCTCAGGGTAGGAGACTGTTACTGCGGCTCTGTCCGGAGGAGATCGGGCCTCAGCGCAGGAGACTGTTACTGCGGCTTTGTCCGGTGGAGATCGGGCCTCAGGGTAGTAGACTGTTACTGCGGCTCTGTCCGGAGGAGATCGAGCCTCAGTGCAGGAGACGGTTACTGCGGCTCTGTCCGAAGGAGATCGGGCCTCAGCGCAGGAGACGGTTACTGCGGCTCTGTCCGGTGGAGATCGGGCCTCAGCGCAGGAGACTGTTACTGCAGCTCTGTCCGGTGGAGATCGGGCCTCAGCGCAGGAGACGGTTACTGCGGCTCTGTCCGGAGGAGATCGGGTCTCAGCGTAGGAGACTGTTACTGTGGTTCTGTCCGGAGGAGATCGGGTCTCAGCGCAGAAGACGGTTACTACGGCTCTGTCCGGAGGAGATCGGGCCTCAGCGCAGGAGACGGTTACTGCGGCTCTGTCCGGAGGAGATCGGGTCTCAGCGTAGGAGACTGTTACTGCGGTTCTGTCCGGAGGAGATCGGGTCTCAGCGCAGAAGACGGTTACTACGGCTCTGTCCGGAGGAGATTGGGCCTCAGCGCAGGAGACGGTTACTGCGGCTCTGTCCGGAGGAGATCGGGCCTCAGCGCAGGAGACGGTTACTGCGGTTCTGTCCGGAGGGGATCGGGCCTCAGCGCAGGAGACGGTTACTGTGGCTCTGTCCGGAGGAGATCGGGCCTCAGCGCAGGAGACTGTTACTGCGGCTCTGTCCGGAGGAGATCAGGTCTCAGTGTAGGAGACTGTTACTGCGGCAATGTCCGGAGGAGATCGGGCCTCAGTGAGGGAGACGGTTACTGCGGCTCTGTCCGGAGGAGATCGGGCCTCAGCGCAGGAGACGGTTACTGCGGCTCTGTCCGGAGGAGATCGGGCCTCAGCGCAGGAGACGGTTACTGCAGCTCTGTCCGGAGGAGATCGGGCCTCAGCGCAGGAGGCGGTTACTGCGGCTCTGTCCGGAGGAGATCGGGCCTCAGCGCAGGAGACGGTTACTGCGGCTCTGTCCGGAGGAGATCGGGCCTCAGCGCAGGAGACGGTTACTGTGGCGCTGTCCGGAGGAGATCGGGCCTCAGCGCAGGAGACGGTTGCTGCGGCTCTGTCCGGAGGAGATCGGGCCTCAGCGCAGGAGACGGTTGCTGCGGTTCTGTCCAGAGGAGATCGGGCCTCAGCGCAGGAGACGGTTACTGCGGCTCTGTCCGGAGGAGATCGGGTCTCAGTGTAGGAGACGGTTACTGCGGCTCTGTCCGGAGGAGATCGGGTCTCAGTGTAGGAGACTGTTACTGCGGCTCTGTCCGGAGGAGATCGGGCCTCAGCGCAGGAGACGGTTACTGCAGCTCTGTCCGGAGGAGATCGGGCCTCAGCGCAGGAGACGGTTACTGCGGCTCTGTCCGGTGGAGATCGGGCCTCAGGGCAGGAGACGGTTACTGTGGTTCTGTCCGGAGGAGATCGGGTCTCAGCGCAGGAGACGGTTACTGCGGCTCTGTCCGGAGGAGATCGGGCCTCAGGGCAGGAGACGGTTACTGCAGTTCTGTCCGGTGGAGATCGGGCCTCAGCGCAGGAGACGGTTACTGCGGCTCTGTCCGGAGGAGATCGGGCCTCAGCGCAGGAGACGGTTACTGCGGCTCTGTCCGGAGGAGATCGGGCTTCAGCGCAGGAGACGGTTACTGCGGCTCTGTCCGGAGGAGATCGGGCCTCAGCGCAGGAGACGGTTACTGCGGCTCGGTCCAGAGGAGATCAGGCCTCAGCGCAGGAGACTGTTACTGCGGCTCTGTCCGGTGGAGATCGGGCCTCAGGGTAGGAGACTGTTACTCGGCTCTGTCCGGAGGAGATCGGGCCTCAGCGCAGGAGACTGTTACTGCGGCTTTGTCCGGTGGAGATCGGGCCTCAGGGTAGGAGACTGTTACTGCGGCTCTGTCCGGAGGAGATCGAGCCTCAGTGCAGGAGACGGTTACTGCGGCTCTGTCCGAAGGAGATCGGGCCTCAGCGCAGGAGACGGTTACTGCGGCTCTGTCCGGTGGAGATCGGGCCTCAGCGCAGGAGACTGTTACTGCAGCTCTGTCCGGTGGAGATCGGGCCTCAGCGCAGGAGACGGTTACTGCGGCTCTGTCCGGAGGAGATCGGGCCTCAGCGCAGGAGACGGTTACTGCGGCTCTGTCCGGAGGAGATCGGGTCTCAGCGTAGGAGACTGTTACTGCGGTTCTGTCCGGAGGAGATCGGGTCTCAGCGCAGAAGACGGTTACTACGGCTCTGTCCGGAGGAGATCGGGCCTCAGCGCAGGAGACTGTTACTGCGGCTCTGTCCGGTGGAGATCGGGCCTCAGGGTAGGAGACTGTTACTCGGCTCTGTCCGGAGGAGATCGGGCCTCAGCGCAGGAGACTGTTACTGCGGCTTTGTCCGGTGGAGATCGGGCCTCAGGGTAGGAGACTGTTACTGCGGCTCTGTCCGGAGGAGATCGGGCCTCAGTGCAGGAGACGGTTACTGCAACTCTGTCCGGAGGAGATCGGGCCTCAGCGCAGGAGACGGTTACTGCGGCTCTGTCCGAAGGAGATCGGGCCTCAGCGCAGGAGACGGTTACTGCGGCTCTGTCCGGTGGAGATCGGGCCTCAGCGCAGGAGACTGTTACTGCAGCTCTGTCCGGTGGAGATCGGGCCTCAGCGCAGGAGACGGTTACTGCGGCTCTGTCCGGAGGAGATCGGGTCTCAGCGTAGGAGACTGTTACTGCGGTTCTGTCCGGAGGAGATCGGGCCTCAGCGCAGGAGACGGTTACTGCAGCTCTGTCCGGAGGAGATCGGGCCTCAGTGCAGGAGACGGTTACTGCGGCTCTGTCCGGAGGAGATCGGGCCTCAGCGCAGGAGACGGTTACTGCGGCTCTGTCCGGAGGAGATCGGGCCTCAGCGCAGGAGACGGTTACTGCGGCTCTGTCCGGAGGAGATCGGGTCTCAGTGCAGGAGACGGTTACTGCGGCTCTGTCCGGAGGAGATCGGGCCTCAGCGCAGGAGACGGTTACTGCGGCTCTGTCCGGAGGAGATCGGGTCTCAGCGCAGGAGACGGTTACTGCGGCTCTGTCCGGAGGAGATCGGGCCTCAGTGCAGGAGACTGTTACTGCGGCTCTGTCCGGATGAGATCGGGTTTCAGCGCAGGAGACTGTTACTGCGGCTCTGTCCGGAGGAGATCGGGCCTCAGCGCAGGAGACGGTTACTGCGGCTCTGTCCGGAGGAGATCGGGTCTCAGCGCAGGAGACGGTTACTGCGGCTCTGTCCGGAGGAGATCGGGCCTCAGCGCAGGAGACGGTTACTGCGGCTCTGTCCGGAGGAGATCGGGCCTCAGCGTAGGAGACTGTTACTGCGGTTCTGTCCGGAGGAGATCGGGTCTCAGCGCAGAAGACGGTTACTACGGCTCTGTCCGGAGGAGATCGGGCCTCAGCGCAGGAGACTGTTACTGCGGCTTTGTCCGGTGGAGATCGGGCCTCAGGGTAGGAGACTGTTACTGCGGCTCTGTCCGGAGGAGATCGGGCCTCAGTGCAGGAGACGGTTACTGCAACTCTGTCCGGAGGAGATCGGGCCTCAGCGCAGGAGACGGTTACTGCGGCTCTGTCCGAAGGAGATCGGGCCTCAGCGCAGGAGACGGTTACTGCGGCTCTGTCCGGTGGAGATCGGGCCTCAGCGCAGGAGACTGTTACTGCAGCTCTGTCCGGTGGAGATCGGGCCTCAGCGCAGGAGACGGTTACTGCGGCTCTGTCCGGAGGAGATCGGGTCTCAGCGTAGGAGACTGTTACTGCGGTTCTGTCCGGAGGAGATCGGGCCTCAGCGCAGGAGACGGTTACTGCAGCTCTGTCCGGAGGAGATCGGGCCTCAGTGCAGGAGACGGTTACTGCGGCTCTGTCCGGAGGAGATCGGGCCTCAGCGCAGGAGACGGTTACTGCGGCTCTGTCCGGAGGAGATCGGGCCTCAGCGCAGGAGACGGTTACTGCGGCTCTGTCCGGAGGAGATCGGGTCTCAGTGCAGGAGACGGTTACTGCGGCTCTGTCCGGAGGAGATCGGGCCTCAGCGCAGGAGACGGTTACTGCGGCTCTGTCCGGAGGAGATCGGGTCTCAGCGCAGGAGACGGTTACTGCGGCTCTGTCCGGAGGAGATCGGGCCTCAGTGCAGGAGACTGTTACTGCGGCTCTGTCCGGATGAGATCGGGTTTCAGCGCAGGAGACTGTTACTGCGGCTCTGTCCGGAGGAGATCGGGCCTCAGCGCAGGAGACGGTTACTGCGGCTCTGTCCGGAGGAGATCGGGTCTCAGCGCAGGAGACGGTTACTGCGGCTCTGTCCGGAGGAGATCGGGCCTCAGCGCAGGAGACGGTTACTGCGGCTCTGTCTGGAGGAGATCGGGCCTCAGCGCAGGAGACGGTTACTGCGGCTCTGTCCGGAGGAGATCGGGCCTCAGCGCAGGAGACGGTTACTGCGGCTCTGTCCGGAGGAGATCGGGCCTCAGCGCAGGAGACGGTTACTGCGGCTCTGTCCGGAGGAGATCGGGCCTCAGCGCAGGAGACTGTTACTGCGGCTCTGTCCGGAGGAGATCGGGCCTCAGCGCAGGAGACGGTTACTGCGGCTCTGTCCGGAGGAGATCGGGCCTCAGCGCAGGAGACGGTTACTGCGGCTCTGTCCGGAGGAGATCGGGCCTCAGCGCAGGAGACGGTTACTGCGGCTCTGTCCGGAGGAGATCGGGCCTCAGCACAGGAGACGGTTACTGCGGCTCTGTCCGGAGGAGATCGGGCCTCAGCGCAGGAGACGGTTACTGCGGCTCTGTCCGGAGGAGATCGGGCCTCGGGGCAGGAGACGGCTACTGCGGCTCTGTCCGGTGGAGATCGGGCCTCAGCGCAGGAGACGGTTACTGCGGCTCTGTCCGGAGGAGATCGGGCCTCAGCGCAGGAGACGGTTACTGCGGCTCTGTCCGGAGGAGATCGGGCCTCTGCGCAGGAGACGGTTACTGCGGCTCTGTCCGGAGGAGATCGGGCGTCAGCGCAGGAGACGGTTACTGCGGCTCTGTCCGGAGGAGATCGGGCCTCTGCGCAGGAGACGGTTACTGCGGCTCTGTCCGGAGAAGATCGGGCCTCAGGGCAGGAGACGGTTACTACGGCTCTGTCCGGAGGAGATCGGGCCTCAGCGCAGGAGACGGTTACTGCGGCTCTGTCCGGAGGAGATCGGGCCTCAGCGCAGGAGAGGGTTACTGCGGCTCTGTCCGGAGGAGATCGGGCCTCAGCGCAGGAGACAGTTACTGCGGCTCTGTCCGGAGGAGATCGGGCCTCAGGGCAGGAGACTGTTACTGCGGCTCTGTCCGGTGGAGATCGGGCCTCAGCGCAGGAGACGGTTACTGCGGCTTTGTCCGGAGGAGCCCGGGCCTCAGCGCAGGAGACGGGTACTGCGGCTCTGTCCGGAGGAGATCGGGCCTCAGCGCAGGAGACGGTTACTGCGGCTCTGTCCGGAGGAGATCGGGCCTCAGCGCAGGAGATGGTTACTGCGGCTCTGTCCGGAGGAGATCGGGCCTCAGCGCAGGAGACGGTTACTGCGGCTCTGTCCGGAGGAGATCGGGTCTCAGCGCAGGAGACGGTTACTGCGGCTCTGTCCGGAGGAGATCGGGCCTCAGGGCAGGAGACTGTTACTGCGGCTCTGTCCGGTGGAGATCGGGCCTCAGCGCAGGAGACGGTTACTGAGGCTCTGTCCGGAGGAGATCGGGTCTCAGGGCAGGAGACGGTTACTGCGGCTCTGTCCGGAGGAGATCGGGCCTCAGCGCAGGAGACGGTTACTGCGGCTTTGTCCGGAGGAGATCGGGTCTCAGCGCAGGAGACGGTTACTGCGGCTCTGTCCGGAGGAGATCGGGCCTCAGCGCAGGAGACGGTTACTGCGGTTCTGTCCGGAGGAGATCGGGCCTCAGCGCAGGAGACGGTTACTGCGGCTCTGTCCGGAGGAGATCGGGCCTCAGCGCAGGAGACGGTTACTGCGGCTCTGTCCGGTGGAGATCGGGCCTCAGCGCAGGAGACGGTTACTGCGGCTCTGTCCGGAGGAGATCTGGCCTCAGCGCAGGAGACGGTTACTGCGGCTCTGTCCGGTGGAGATCGGGCCTCAGCGCAGGAGACGGTTACTGCGGCTCTGTCCGGAGGAGATCGGGCCTCAGCGCAGGAGTCGGTTACTGCGGCTCTGTCCGGAGGAGATCGGGCCTCAGCGCAGGAGACGATTTCTTCGCAGTGAATTGTGAAAAATTGATGAGCAAGCAATAGCATATGCTGTCAGTGACACAATGTTACTTCCACTCTAAACTGCTGGCAAGAGGAAGCAACCGCTGCCACCGTACAGCGTCACTGCCATCTAGTGCACGGTAGCCGAACTGCGAGGGGCCCTGATTAACTCCTCCACTGCTGACCGGAGCAGCCATCTGCAGGATGTTCTTCTGAGGCACCTTGTGTCCTCACATGGCAGTGACGAATCCACTGAGAAACAAAAATATTATCTGGTGGAAATAGGAAAATTAAGTAAAACTCTGCACACCCTTCCAGTAATACGTTGGTGACGTCCCCTGTGAGTTTCTGGCACGTTCAGTGTGTTTGGGTCATGGTCTATCACATCTAGAGTTGCTGATCCCACTCCTCCTTGTAGCGTCCCCTCTGTCAGATCGCAGGGGTCTCCTGTGTACGGCGCTCTCATTAAAGCCTGCATTACACGCTGAAATTAATCGAGTGATCGTACCCGCCCCCATCGTTTGTGTGGCACGGGCAGTTTGTTGCCCGTGTCGCACAATCCTGTAACCCCCCCGTCACACGCACTTACCTTCCATACGACCTCGCTGTGGGCGGTGAACATCCACTTCCTGAAGGGGGAGGAACGTTCGGAGTCACAGCGACGTCACACAGCGGCCGGCCAATAGAAGCGGAGGGGTGGAGATTAGCGGAGCGTAACATCCCGCCCACCTCCTTCCTTCAGCATTGCCGGCGGTTGCAGGTAAGCTGTGTTCATCGTTCCCGGGGTGTCACATGTAGCGATGTGTGTTGCCTCGGGAACAATGAACAACCGGCGCACAGAAGGACGATCGATATTTTGAAAATGAGCGACGTGTCAACGAGCAACAAGAAGGTGAGTATTTTTGCTCGTTCACACTCACACGTAGCTGTCACACGCTACGATATCACTAACGAGGCCGGATGTGCGTCACCAACGACGTGACCCCGATGACATCTCGTTAGATATATCGTAGCGTGTAAATCCCGCTTAAGACACCACAGACTGTCTACAAATTCCTGCAGCTCCTTTAATGTTGCTTTAATGTTGTCTTCGGCTATTGCAGCCTCCAGGACTAGTTTTTCTTTTTGCTCTTTACATCACTTTATGATAGACGTCCATTTTTAGATAAAATCAGTGTTGTGCCAAATATCAGCCGTTTCTTGATGACACCCCGCCATGCCCTCGGCATTTTAATGCCTTGGAAAGTTGTCAGCTGTTTATGGACCGGAAAAGGTCAGAGAAATCCTCCCAGAACCGCAGCACTCTACGGGGTTAATCAGAATTCAGGTAAATGACGGCGCCCATGCACTGACTGATACAGTGATGGCTGAAAGTGTTGGCACCCTTGAAACCTTTCCAGAAATAGAAGTCTTTCTCCCAGAACATTATTGCAGTTACTTGTGTTGTTTTACACAGGTTTATTTCCTTTGTGTTTATTGGAACAAAGCAAAAGACAAATTGTACAGAATTTCACACACAACCCCCAAAATTGTTGGCACCTTTCCAAAATTGTGGGTAAACAACATTGTTTCCAGCATATGATGCTTGTACAAACTCATCTGTGGGAAGGTGTGGGCAATATGAAAATCACACCCAAAACCAGATAAAAGGGGAGAAGATGGCTCCATCATTGATTGGTGTAACTGTGTGTGGCACATTAAGCAAAAGAAACAGAAAGGAACCAAAATTACTATAAAATATCAACAATCTGAAGGTTACACGTCCATCTCCAGAGATCTGGATGCTCCTTTTACCACAGTGTGCAACATAACAGAGAAGTTTACAACCCATGGTGCTGCAGCTAATCTCCCTGGATGTGGACGGCAGAGAAAGATTGATGAAAGGTTGTAGCGGAGGATGGTCCAGATGGTGGATAAGCCCCAATCAAAGTCCAGAGAAAGTCCTGCAGCTCAGGGTGCATCAGTGTCCGTCCACATCTGAATGAGATGAAACGCTATGGAGGAGATCCCAGAGGACCCCACTGCTGATACAGAGACAGAAAATCACTATGGAGGAGACCCAGTAGGACCCCACTGCTGACACCGAAACAGAAAAAAAGCCAAAATGTATATGAGTAACCCAAATCCTTCTGGGAAAGCGACTTGAGGACAGATGAGACAAGATAGAGCTTTATGGTAAGGCACATCATTGCCAAAAACAGAACGAGGCCACAATGTAAAGAACACAGCACCTACAGGCACACGTGGGGAAGGCCAGAGATGTTGTGTGGTTGTTTTGCTCTTCTGGCACTGGGGGCCTTGACTGTGTACAAAGCATCATGAAATGTGAAGATTATCAAAGGATTCTGGGTGTCAATGTAGAGCCCAGTGTCAGAAACCTGGGGGTACGTCCTAGGTCAGGGGTCTCCAGCAGGACAGTGACCCCCAGAAATGGATGGAAACAAAGTGCTGGAGAGTTCTGAAGTGGCCGCAATGAGTCCAGATCTAAATCCCATTGACACCTGGGGAGAGATCAGAAAATTGGGAGAAAGAGAGGAGAAAAGGAGAGAGGAGAGAGGAGAAAAGGAGAGAGGAGAGAGGAGAAAAGGAGAGAGGAGAGAGGAGAAAAGGAGAGAGGAGAAAAGGAGAGAGGAGAGAGGAGAAAAGGAGAGAGGAGAGAGGAGAAAAGGAGAGAGGAGAGAGGAGAAAAGGAGAGAGGAGAGAGGAGAAAAGGAGAGAGGAGAGAGGAGAAAAGGAGAGAGGAGAGAGGAGAAAAGGAGAGAGGAGAGAGGAGAAAAGGAGAGAGGAGAAAAGGAGAGAGGAGAAAAGGAGAGAGGAGAGAGGAGAAAAGGAGAGAGGAGAAAAGGAGAGAGGAGAGAGGAGAAAAGGAGAGAGGAGAGAGGAGAAAAGGAGAGAGGAGAG